>NW_007040635.1:71348-158662 GCF_000164805.1 Carlito syrichta | reverse complement strand
GTTGCCCAGGCGGGTCTCGAACCCATAGGCTCAGGCAATTCACTCACCTCAGCCTCCCAAGGTGCGGGATTACAGGCTGAGCCACCGAGCCCGGCTTGTAACAAGTTATTTTTACATGTGATTCAAAAATTGTACCATGAATTTATCTCTTATGAATTAAAATACTCAAAGAATTGAAGAAATAATGAATAATGATAAATGAAAATGAATAAAATGATTAGAAATGATAGTTGTTTTAAAATAGAATTACCAATGGGCTATAAAACTAAGTAAATATAGAATTACATAATTAATTGTTATTTTTATAGCTATGAAATATAATACAGATGCCAAAAAAGTCTATTCTTATAAAATAAGCTACACAATATGAATAGTAATTTAGTGGAGAGAGAAAAAATAAGAACAGGCTAAGGTTTCCGTAGAACCCAGTTAATAGATTTAGTTTTATTATTAATATTGATAATTAAGAAAATTCATTTAATTATTTTCAGCATTGCAATTACATAGCTCAAATGTAATATGTATATTAGCCAAATTATAGGATGAAGGGAAAAGAAAAAAAAGTCCAAAGGAAACTTAAGGAAGTAAATACAGTGAAGCATAAAGCAAGATAACAGAAGAAAGATAAACTATATTAATCTTCAAAGTAACTATTAGCAATAATGAATTTATATGTAAAACATACAACCATAAAGCTATCACAATACAACATAAGAGAAAATCATCAAGACCTGGTAGTTCTTGTGTATGCAGAGCTCTTAGATATGATGCCAAAAGAATGATCCATATAAAAAATTGATAAATTGTACTTCTTCACATTAAATATTATGGCTCTGTGAAATGCCCTATGAAGGGAATGAAAAGACAAGCTATAGATTGGGAAAAAACATTACCAAATGATTCTCTTACGATGTACTTATATCAGGAATACACAAAGAAGTCTCAAAACTCAACAATAAAAAACACGAAACTCAAGAGAAGATATGGTTGGCAAATATGTACATGAAAAGATGTTCAGTATTGCTCATCATTTGGGACATGCAAATTAAAATCATAAGATATCACTACATGCTTTTTAGAATGACTGAAGTGAAAAAAGATAAGATCAAACACTGGAACGGATGGAGAAAAGGTAGATCTGGTAGGGAGTACTGGTGGGAATGTAAGATGGTACAGTCACCCTGGAATATAGTTTGTTGTTTGCTTATACAGCTAAACTTGCAATTATAATCCCATTCAGCAATTGCTCTTGGGTATTTATCCCAAAGAAGTGAAAACTTATGTTCACACAAAAACTGTGTATGAACGTGCATAGCAACTATATTTGTAATAACCAAAAGTTGGAAACAATAGAAATATACTTCAGTGGGTGAATAGGTAAACAAACACGGATACATCTGTACCATGGAATACTACTCAGCCACAAAAAGGAACAGAATATTGAGAGATGCAATGGACCTTATAGGTATTATGCTTAGTGAAAAAAGTGAATCTCAAAAGGTTTCATGGTATATGATTGTATTTATATGACATTCTCAAAATGACCAAACTACAGAGATGGAGGATAGCTTAGTGATTGCCAGAGGCAAGGATGGAATTGGGGGTAGGAGTGTGTTATCAACGGTAGCAAGAGGGAATTCCTTTGTGGAGATGGGACAGTTCTGCATCCTAATTGTGGCTGTGGTTTCACAATGCATACATAGGATCAAACCACATAAAACCGTATAACACAAACACAAAAGAATTCATATAAAAACTGGTCAAATTTAAATAAGGTTTATATTCCAGTCAATAGTATTGTGCCAACACCAGTTTTCTGGGTTTGGTTTTCCTACTGTTGTGAAGGTTGTCACTATTGCAGCAAGCTGGATGAAAAATTTAAAGGACTTCCTGTGACTCTATAATCAAGTTAGAAATTTTTAAAAACATTAAAAGGGCCGGGTGCATTGACTCAAGCCTGTAATTCCAGCACTTTGGGAAGCTGAGGTGAGGGGATTGCCTGAGCCCGCGAGTTCAAGAACAGCCTGGACAACTTGGCAAGACCTTGTCTCTATAATAAATCAAAAAATTAGCTCGACGTGGTTGCACACACCTGTAGTTCCGGCTACTTGGAAGGCTGAGGCCGACGATTGCCTGAGCCCAGTGGATCAACCCTGGGGTGGCTGTGAGCGTGCCACCGCACTCCAGCCTGGGTGATGGAGTATGACTCCGACTCAAAAAAACAAAACAAAAAAAGCATTAAAAGTAAATAAATAACATATGCTTCCTTGCTCTTTCAGCTGAGAGGATCCTGAAGCAACGAGCATTGCCAGTGCCAAGGTCTTGGATTCTAAGATCATTCTTCAGTAAAAAGAACCAGGGATCCTTGGAGAAATGGTAGGCTTTAGGATTCAGGCAGGTAATATACAAATCTGTAGCATCTTATAAGGCTAGAAAGTAAGGAAGTACTAAACTAACAAACAAACCAAACAATAAAAAGGTTATGCCGAAGGGACACAGGAGCCATTGAAAGAGCTCTAAATGAACAAAATTGCAAAACTCGGAGCAACTTAATAATAAAATAATATGGGATTTAACTCAAAGTGTAAAACAAATAATCCATGAGTTCATACTGCTAGAAATAAATGACTGAACAAATAAATTAATGAAGGAGACTAGATGAATCACCTGTGAAAAAGAATTCCAAATAGTTTAAGTAGATATTTCTCTCTCAAGGAGATGAAGCAACCTTCCCTAATCCTTAAGTGTGGGCTGCATATAGAGACTTACTTCCAAAGAGTACAATAGGGGAAGAAAGATGAAAGAGTGACTTTGCACTGGAGAAGCCTGGAAAATACTACCTCAGCCAGGTGACCTAGGTTGATATCAATATCAACTCATGCTGATATATATATCCTTTACATGATGCGATGAGAATGACATTTTCCCTCTGTGGTCTTCCACCTCCAAATCCATAATCAAAGTTTAAGAAAAACATCAAACAAGTCAGACGCCATGGCTTACGCCTGTAATCCCACCACTTTGGGAGGCTGAGGTGAGAGGATTGCCTGAGCCCACGGGTTCGAGACCAGCCCGGACAATTTGGCGAGACCTTGTCTCTACAATAAATCAAAAAATTAGCCAGGCGTGGTAGCATGTACTTGTAGTTCCAGCTATTTGGAAGACTGAAGAGGAAGGATCGCCTGAGCCCAGCGAGTCGACGCTGGGGTGGCTGTGACTGTGCGTGCCACTGCACTCCAGCCTGGGTGACACAGTGAGACTCCAACTCAAAAAAAAAAAAAAAAATCAAACAAATCCTAGTTGAGATATACACTACGAAATACCAGACGATTTCTTCTCGAAACTGTCAAGGACATCAAAGACAAGGGAAGTCTGAGTCACTGTTGCAGCCAAGATGAGTCTAAGGAGACATGAAAATTTAATGGAAAGTATTTTCTCAGATGCAATCTAGATCAGAAACAGGATGTTGGGTAAAAACTAAGGAAATATTTTTTAAAAGTTTAACTTTAGTTAATAGTGATATATAATATTGGCTCATTGGTTGTGACAAATGTACTATACTAACGTAAGATGTTGCTGATAGAGGAAACTGAGTATAGGGGAAATGGAATTTGTACTAGCTTTGCAAATTTTTAGTGACTCTAAAACTATTTTAAAATAAAAAAGTTTGTGTTATAAATGTGACAAGATAAATATCGACATTAGTGTTCTTGGATGTGTTAAAATACCACAAACATAAAACCATAGAGCCCACCTATGTGCTATATAAAATATAACTACAAAAAAATCACGTGTGAAATTTTAAAATAAAAAATGTGTGTAATGATACATCAAGTAAATACAAATGAGAAAAACCATTATTAATAACAGACAAAAGAGAATTCAAGACAAAACTCAGGCAAATGAGGTCATTCTTCACAATAAAGATATAATGATTATTAATGTTCTATTGTAAATATTGTAGTATTGAAAATGTAAAATGACTTTGGAATACATGGATAATTCCATCATACAAAAAGAGAAAATTTAACACTGTATTCTCAGTCTTTCCTAGATCAAATTGACTCAAATAAATAGGGATAGTGGTCAGGCTCGGTGGCTCAGCCCGACCACTATCCCTATTTTGGGAAATCCCAGCACTTTGGGAGACCGAGGTGAGTGGATAGCCTGAGTCTGTGGGTTTGAGACCAGCCCTGGCACATTAGCAAGACCTCATCTCTACAATAAATAAAAAATTAGCTGGGTGTGATAGCGCATGCCTGTATTTCTGGCTACTTGGAAGGCAGAGGTGGAAGGATTGCTGGAGTCCAGTAGGTCATTGCTGGAGTTGCCATGAGCATGCCACTGCACTCCAGTCTGGGCGACAGAGTGAGACTCCAATTAAAAAAAAAACACCAAAAAACAAATAGAGATAGTAATGCATGAATAATATAGTAAGCAAGGTTAATTTTACATATGTATATTAAAATGTGTAACATAGAAATATATGTTTTTTCAAGTAATTTTGTCATGTTTATAAAAATATTATAACCAAGATTACAAAGACAACTGCAATAAATTCTTAAAAGTAGATTTTTATGATCATGTTTTCGAATCGCCAAATGACAAAGGTAAATTCAAATTTTAATTGCCTTTAAAAATGAGTGAGAAAAGTAAAAATTAAGAATTTAAGAACTGAGAAATTCCAAAAAACAACAAGAAATCACGTAAAAAAAAATAAGATATTGGAAACAATAATGGTAGAACAGGAATTAATGAATTATAATGTGAAAAAGAAATATAAATTGAAAATAAATGTCCAAGAACCATTTAAAAAATATTGGATAAATATCTGGCAAGTATAATGAAAAAAACAAGAAAAACGAAGTTAAGCACAAACACACTCAAGATGTATCATGAAATTCTAAAAATAATCCTTGATACACAGAAAGATATAATTTTCAATTGAGTTTATTTAATTAGAAAATCTCAATGAATTGGATGACTTTTTAGTAAAAAGCACTGACAAAAATGAACTCAGAAAGAAAAGACACCTTTCATAGTCTGATTACAAGTGAAGAATAAAAATTAAATTATTTTCAGAAATTATTTTATAGTCTTATTATACACGAACCAAATGCTCTCACTGCTTCTGTTCCTTCTTATTTATCTCTATCTGAGCCAAACAGGTTGAGCCCATTCTCCAGCAGCTGATGCCCGATCAATCTCCTGCTATAACTAACATAGCTCTTTCAGCATCTCCAAAGCTAGATTATTCTAAAACTGAGTCTTGAATCTGCTTACCTGCCCATGTTTTAGAATCATTGTAACTTAAATTATAACTCCAGAGTATTGAAAAGACATAAGTGGGGAAAGATCTCAAATTCTACCAGAAGGCAAAATCATGTTTTTATTTAATGGGCAAGTCTGATTCCCTAATCTTTAATTTCATCTATTCAATTTTGTAAGACTCTTTCTAACCTTTATGCATGGAGTTGGGTGCATTATGTGTGGTTAGGAACCACAAGAAACCAGCAGAGGGTACACAACTATGCAAAGGTAGAAAATTACACAAGTAGAACCTGAAGTCACCATTGAGTAATAAGCAGAGCAAAACAAAATGAAATAGGTGAAAAGAATCTTTGAAGAACCTACTTCAGATACATAATTTCACTTGGTTATTTAATATTCAGACTTTGAACAGTTAAGAACACAGACAGAGGCTGGGCGCGGTGGCTCAGCCTGTAATCCCAGCACTTTGGGAGACCGAGGCAAGAGGATTGCCTGAGCCCAGGGATTCGGGACAAGCGTGGGCAACTTGGTGAGACCTCGTGTCTGCAACAAAAATCACAAAACTTCCTGGGTGTGGTAGCTCATGCCTGGAGTTCCAGCTACTTGGAAGGCTGAAGTGAGAGATTCACCTGAGCCCAGCAGGTCGAGGCTGTGGTGGCTGTGAGCGTGCCACTGCACTCCAGCCTGGGTGACAGAGTGAGACTCTGACTCAAAAAAATATATATAAAAAAAAATAATAAAAGAACACAGACAGAAATATCTGTGATTAGCAAAATGTATATATAGAGGCTCAAACCAATGGAAGACAATAGGTGATAGAAACTGAAGAAGAAATAAGGAGACAAAATTTAACAGGAGAAATATTTTTCTTGTAGGTACATATTAGCAAAAATTTTTGTTGACTTCTTAGGGATAAATAATTTCAAATCCATATTAGAACATCTGCAACAACAGAATATACAGAAATCTCCTGCAGAATAGATGTAGTTTGTTTTATGTAATTTTATTAAATAAACAGTAGGGTAATGTGTGCATAGATCTTATCACAAAGCAGGGGTTTAATCATTCACTAACCATCACTCTATTAACTTTATAAGAATCAGGGCATAGAACAAAGCCCTTCAGATATTGTTACTGATTATGATCTTGATTGGGTTTACCCCACTCAGAGCTGCAGTCATAGTACAGACTATTTTAGAATGGGGCTTAAATCAAGGTCAACCTGTCTGGTAGTGCCGTAAACTCAAACATAGTCTGACTTATTCTCTTCTGTACCCAAGTCAGTGCTATATGTGGTAAGTCTCTTTCCTTTTCCTGCATATATAGAAAGACTGCATTTCTTTGCATCCCTTGCAGTTAGGTTGAGACATGTGACTAGTTCTAGCCAATGAGCTTTAACATAAGTGACATGGGTCACTCTTGGCCAAAGGATAAAGGGACAGTGTGAGTTTTCCTCATATCTTCTCTTCCATTGCTCTGCTTGTCATAGAATAGCCACGTCAAGATGGGAAAGCCATGAATGGAAATAGTCTGGATCCTTGAGTCATTATATAAAAGTAGCTGTCCTGGAAAAATGGAAGTAACTCCTTTGCATGAAGACTATTTTTTTTATTAAACAGCTGAGATTTCCAGCTTTATTTGTTACTGTAGCCTTACCTAGCCTGTTCAGACTAAGACCTCTTTCCTCCAAGCTGGGCATCATAGTCAATATTATTTTTCACTGAAAACATACATTTCCACATTTTAAACAAGTCATTGGTATTTCTGAGAATATAGAAGTGTTTATTATTCCACATTTGCCTTTTGTATGCCTTGTACCTTTGTTTATACTGTCATCCCTAACACTAGTCCCAATAAATCATAATTATCTGGAGGTAAGAGAATGGTCGATGTTGTTTCCTCTGCCTAAAATCTTCTTCACCTTGCTACCTGTGTGGCTAACTCTTTTATTTTCTTTAACTGTTTACTTAAGTCTCACCTTCTCAATGAAGTCTGTACTGATTATCCTAGTCAATATCACCACCTGTACCCCCCCACACTTCTAATCCCTCTTATCAGATTGTATTTTTTTCACAGTAGGTTTTACCTTCTTATATACCTACATAATAGACTTATTTATTGCAGTCATCTGTCTCACATCCATCCCTGCCCTGACTGTACTCCACTGAGGGTAAAAATTTTCATCTGTTTTGTTCATTGCTGGAAAAAGTGCCTGGAAGCTAGTAGGGATTCGATGAATATTTATTGAATAAAAAAAGCATTCATTTTTAGAAAGATCTGGTGTTGGGCACTGTGAGAGATACAAAGACCTATAAGATGTCATTTTATACTCGACCTTGATGAACTTAAAATCTAGCAAAAGAAATGATAAAGTACAGACATTATTACAATACCATGTATAAAGTGTAGCATGTGCAGGAGATGATACGATTATTTCCTACTTGCTCTCTCTCTCTCTCTCTGTGTGTGTGTGTGTGTGTGTGTGTGCATGCGCGCATGTGCACACGTGCATGCACACACGCACTCTGTATTTGTATGCTATAGAGTTCTACAAAGGTTTTTCTCTTAAAGTTGCCCTACTCTTTTACCTTGTTAAATTTATAGAATTGTGCCACAGTTAAATGGTGCAGTGGTCCCATAATGCTCAAGATGAACAAATAGAAATAGTTCCAAACACTGGAAAGAATGTACAGAACAAACAGCCGTGTGAAACTCTTGGTTGAGTCTATTCTACGAAGTTCTTTGAAGATATTGCTCATTACATCATAAAATATCTGCTCTACAAGAGCCCAAGGGAGGAATTCATGGAAGGCTTAAGTATCTGAAATAGTTTTGTATCTGCTGAGCAATAGGCCTGTTTTTGCCATACATATAGTATGAATTGCATAATTAATCAGTTTTCCTTTTCAAATTGTCCAATCAAAAGCTTAGAGCCAAATTTGTGGTTCATCTATTTGCCAAAACATGGTCTCTTCTGGCTTGTATTTTAACGAACTGTTTTCCTGACTCCTAGCTCCATTTTCTGTCTCTATCCTTGTTTTGCTTTTTTCTTTGGCACCTTCTTTTTTAATGTGTTTTTATTTATTTATTTTATATCCCTGTAAGCCACTTTAAATCCTTTTTGAAAGATGTTAGGAAAAATTTAAGAATGCTGTTCTTATATATCTCTTATGAACACATTACTGTCCTTTGTCTATGGAAGAGAAGCTAAAGAAAGGAAGGAAGCAAGCAAGGAAGAAAGAAAAAGAAAAAGAAAGAAAAGAAAAGATGACATAACCCTTGCCCTCAAGGAACTTGAGGAATGATGGCTCACAGCTCTGCAGGGCTTCATTGCTCATTGACTTCTCCCCTTTCTGAACTCTAACAGCACTTAGAGTCAATAACATCCAATTTAGCACTTGATGATATACTGCCTAGAACTATCCACTTGTTGTTTTGTGTGGCTAAGTGTTGCCTTTTGGGCAGAGATCTTGTGTTAACTTCTCTTGTCTTCTTGTAGTGAGTAATGCAGTTGCTTAGTAGATGGACTGATCAAGAAGCCGTCCTTACCAGAAAAATGATTCAAGCCCCTTGGAAGATCCAGCCTGGTGCAGCAACTCCTTCGACTTGCTAGTCACACAACAACACAACAACAGTGATCACCTGACTCATCCTTCCTGCATGCCAAGAACTTTGAGGAAACGTACTCTTGTGTATAGTTCCATGTGCCAGGTTTGGATTTAAATGCGTTACTGTGAAGAGAATTGAAATTGTTTAATAATAATTCTTGCGTTCAGCAGAGATTTGCTGATTGCTTATTCTGTGCCAGACATTGTTTTATGCTTTTGTAATACATCAGTAAACAAAACAAAGACCTCTACCCTGATGGTATTTACATGCAGGCAGCATGGGGGTGGAGAGGCAGACATTAAACACGAGATATAAAAATAATTATATAGTATATTAGAAAGAGGTACGTGTTAGAGAAAAAAACTTTAAAAGTAGACACAAGAAAGGGGGATTGGCAGTGCTGCATAAGGAAAGGACATCACAATGGCAGGTACAGACAGGTAGAAGGTGCTATGACAATGCTGACAAGTGGTCAGATTCTAGAAATATATATGTATATATTTGAGTTGGAATCTCATGCCATTGCCCAGGCGGGAGTGCAGTGGCACGCTCACGGCCAGCCCAGCATCGACCTGCTGAGCTCCGGCGATCCTTCTGCCTCAGCCTCCCAAGTAGCCAGAACTACAGGCACGTGCTACCATGCCCAGATAATTTTTTGATTTATTGTAGAGATGAGGTCTCGCCAAGTTGCCCAGGCTGGTCTCGAACCCTCAGGCTCAGGCAATCCTCTCGTCTCAGCTTCCCAAAGTGCTGAGTCACCGCGCCTAGCCTAGAAATATATTTTAAAGATGGAAGATACAGTATTTCCAGGTGGTTTGACTATAAGATGTGAGAGAATGGAATCAAAGATGATTGCAAGTTCTTTGGACCAAATAAATAAAAGAATGGAGTTGCCATTCACCGATCTGAGGAAGACTCTGAGAGGTACAGCTATGGGAGGGAAGATGATTTTTTTGTACACAAATAATATTTACACAATGATTAAACATCCACATGGAAAAAGGATATAACCAGTCTGAGAGTGGAATGCTAGTTGGAGAGAGGCCTAGAATATAGAAGCCATTTAAAGCCCAAATACTCTAGGTCGCGAGTGATGAGGACAAACAGAGAAGTGAAGAGGACCATGAAGGGAGCTGTGACAGTCCATCATTAACAAGGGATTGGCAAGAGAACCTGCAGAGGTATGCCAGTAGGACAGAGAGAAATTCAGGAGAGAGTGATATTTCAAAAACCAAGTAAAGAAAATGTATGAATGAGGAGTACATCATTAGCTGGGTCAGAGCCTGATGAAGGGTCCATCTTGAGGAGGACTGAGAAATGATTTAGGAGCCGGGCTCGGTGGCTCAGCCTGTAATCCTGCGCCTTTGGGAGGCTGAGGTGAGTGGATTGCCTGAGCCCGTGAGTTCAAGACCCGCCTGGGCAGGCGAGACCTCATCTCTACAATAAATCAAAAAATTAGCCGGGCGTAGTTGCGCGCGCCTGTAGTTCCAGCTACGCGGAAGGCTGAGGCGGAAGGATCGCCAGAGCCCAGCAGGTCGAGGCTGCGGTGGCCGGGAGCGGCCACTGCACTACAGTCTGGGCGACAGAGTGAGACTCCAACTCAAAAAAAAAAAAAAAGAGAGAAATGATTTAGCCGTGCAGAGGTTGTTGGTGGACTTGATAAAAGCAGTTTCAATGGATTGGTGTGGCCAAAGGATTGACTGGAATGAGTTTAGGAGAGAATGGTACAGGGTTAATTGAAGACTGTGAGTAGAGATAACTCTTGCAAGGACTGTGCTGCAGAGAGGAGCAAAGAAACAGGTTAGTAACTGGCAGAGAAGTGAGAATCATTAGAAGGTTTTTTTAAATAGAGAAATTGCAATATAGGAATCTTTTTGTATGCTGATGGAACTGTTTCAGTAAAAAATGAAAAAAATCGATGATGCAAGAGAGGAATGGTGGGAGAGGGCAGAATTGCTAAAGAAATGTACTTGAATATGCAAGAGGGGAATGAAAGCAAGTACAGGAATTGGTTTAAGATGGGACAGAGGACTGGGCGCGGTGGCTCAAGCCTGTAATCTCAGCACTTTGGGAGGCCAAGTCGAGAGGATTGCCTGAACTCAGGGGTTCGAGGCCAGCCTGGGCAATTTAGTGAGACCTCGTCTCTATAATATATCAAAAAATTAGCTGGGCATGGTAGCACTCGCCTGTAGTTCTGGCTACTTGGAAGGCTGAGGCAGAAGGATTGTTGGAGCCCCACAGGTAGACACGCTGGGGTGGTTGTGAGCGTGTCCTGCACTCCAGCCTGGGCAACAGAGTAAGACTCCAACTTAAAAAAATAGTTGGGACAGAAATCTTTGTAGTAGGCAGGAAGTTAGAGCATGTGGAGACAGATGGATGTTGCTGGAAGGTAGAATGTTGTGATAGAAGAACAACCACTTTTTATTACACACATAGAATGTGCTAAGCACTTAATATCAAAAATCTTGATGGGATGGTTACTATCATCCATATTTTACTTATAAGAATACTAAGTCTAGGAGAGTGAAAATAGCTTGCCTAAGGTCACATCACGGCTGTCAGTTGGTAAAGTTGTGATGCCAGGACCCAAGTACACATTTTTTCTGACTCCAAAACTCACAGTAGTGACAATTCTCTCTACTGCTTTTATGAAGGAGAGACCTATGGTTCCTCAGGCTGGGGTCTCTAGGAGAATAACTGGATGCCTTACCAAAGATCTTGGAGATTCCTGTGGGAGTCACAAGTGAAGTAGGCCTTAGAAAGGCTGGAGTCATGGTAATTTGTTACCTCTGTTCTCTCTGTCTGGATGCTGTATTCCAAGAAGTCATAAAAAAGAGGTCCAAGAAAAAAGTATCCCATAAGGATGCCATTCATATTTAATTTTTCCCTCCAGGAATGGAAAAGGGAGGAGCTTGTCTAGAACCATCTGAGTAGATCAGAGAAGAAGCTAGGAGACGTGGAGGGTAGTCTGACACAGAGCTCCCAATACTAAGTTCTGTGCCATCTACTTGCAGACCTAAGTATGGTTCAGGAACTGAGTCCAGTCTATTCTGTTCTCTCTTACCCTCTATGGAAGGTAAGGTAAGAGTCAGAAGATGCCTAAGGCTGGAGATCACTTGGTTCAGTTTGTCACCCAAGGAAAAATGTTCTCAGTAATTACCCTGCCAGACTTCTTTTGAACACCTCATTGATGGGTGTCTCACTGCCTTATTGGACATTGGGTTCCATTATTAGGCAGCTACAGTATTTAGGATTTTTGCTTTAAGTGTTGTTGAAAACTGCTTGCATTTTTCAACAACATTGAAAACATTGCTAGATCCCCCACCAACTGGCTGTGGTGATGCTGTTTCACCTGCTGTGGAAGTCAGGCTTTTAAATGTTCTAAACAATTCATCCGAAGTAGCTTCAGTAGAAGCAGAGAAGAGACTATGTCTTTCTATAAGCTTCTAATCTCATGTAGTAGTCAAAAGAGCAGGAACAGGATGGGTGTGGTGGCTCAAGCCTGTAATCCCACCACTTTGGGAGGCTGAAGTGAGGGGATTGCCCGAGCCCACGGGTTTCAGAACAGCCTGGGCAACTTGGTGAGACCTCATTGCTACAATAAAAAAAATTAGCCAGGCGTGGTAGCGCGTACCTGTTGTTCCGGCTACTTGGAAGGCTGAAGTGAAAGGATCACTGCAGCCCAGTTGGTCGATGCTGGGGTGGCCATTAGCGTGCCACTGCACACTAGCCTGGAAAACAGAGTGAGACTCCAACTCAAAAAAAAAGAGCAGAAATAGGTAACAGCTAAAGGATTCTTGCTTAATGAGAACTGGACAGTGAGGCTTTTGACCTTCTGATGAGACCAAGGAAGACTAGATTTGGTGTAAACTCTGACTCTACCCCATGCTCTGTAACTTGGACCAGTCAGTTTCCTTCATTCACAAGGGTCTGCTCTTCCATAATTCTCCTAGCAATGCTTGTTTGGAATGCAATGGGCCACGCGATTCCCTGAACCCCCTTTCCACTAGACCTTCCTGATTTATCTTGAGCAGACCTTGCTTGTAATGCCCCATTCTTGGGGGAGCACTGGCTTTATCACCTATCAAAGCAAGCACACAGCTTGAGAGAGAATCTGTCAACTCTGAAATGCCATCTTTCTTGCAGAAAGAAGAAAATCTGTGAGGTGCCAGGGGCAATAGCGATGAATTCTCTGGATGTGGCGTGTGCTATTCCTGCCTTGTCACAGAGCAGTGGGGGAGGAATCATTTTATAAAGTGCTCCAAAAATGAGCTACCACACCAAGGCCCAGGTATTTCCATGAAGACCCAATTTTCCTGCATTAAGGTAAAAAAATAGCACATTTTCTCAGCTTTTTAATTTTTTTTTTTTAATTTCTGGAATCTCTAAACTGAGTCTACTTACTATACTATTTTCCTCCCTGGGAACAGGTCTATAAATAAGCCATGAATTAACAGGACATTCTGTTCAAGGCACATCCATTGTGGGCATGGAGCCCTGTCTTCACAGGGGCATAAGGTAGGCAGGGAAATTGACGTGTTTTGCCTGACTGGTGACTCTCCTGCTGCTTTTGTGACTGTGCTCCAGACTCTGAAACAGAAAAGCCAGCTCTGACAGGAAGAGTTACAGGTAGCTAGGCTGCCAGTGACCAAAGGATGGTCAACCTGAGTTGAAAAAGTCAGATAGAGGCTGAGATGTGTGGGACATGGAGATTTAAAGAGAGCATTTTCATTAGGATCCATCCTGTGCTATATCAATTAATGCATTGTCTAACTGGTCAACTTTTCTGTCCCTCTGAAAAAAACTCAAGTACTTATTCATCACCCTTGACCCTACCACACAATATGTAGCAACCACTGACAGTGCATGGAGCCTTTTCCTTGGTGTTTCCTGCTGGGTGACTATTCACTAGGAAGAAAATATTTCATGAACACCTACTACAGCCCAGGTATCATGCTAAGTACTTTCATATATGCTAGCTTGTTTAATCCTTTTCTATATTAAAAACAAGACATTATTAAATCTTCCAGGTAAGGAAACTGAAGCTCAGAAATGTTGTATAGCTTAGTACAGAACTGCCTTCTGGTTGATTTAAGATTTATGACACAATATCTTAGAATAAACTTTAAAATGTTTTCCCCACATACCTCAAATCTGTTGTGATGAATTCTGGAGAATTGGCTTGATTCTTTTCTGAATTTTGATTGTACCTCATAGTGTTGGAAATAAGTGGACCTTGAATTGTTTTATGGTAAATAGGAACTTGGTACTTATAATTGGTTTTAGGAGTTACAGGATGTTTTTCTGTTGAGTCAGTGCCATTTTTGGAAGTGCATAGAGAAGCTTCCAATGAATGCTAGCCGGAGACAGAGTGGACATAAACTTTGCTTACAACTCAATTGAAGAGGAATGTGTTAAGGCACCCATTGTGGTCTAGCATTCTATGATGGGAGACCAAAGTGAAGACATTGTTACCAAAATGTCAGAAGTTTGATCTGGTTCTAATTACTTGCTGCACCCAAAGCCAAACACTGACATGAGTATCACCAGGAAAGAGGGACTTGCATTTGGGTGATATTAATCTGGAGAAGGAAGGAACTGAGAGATCAGTCTCAAATTCCTCTCCTGACTAAAATTAGGAGTTTATATAGTGGGTAAGGAATGTAACTAGTGTGGAAAAATGGGAATTAGGAAGGTCTAGGAAGCAATTATGAAAGAGGAGGAGTCTAGCTTTCATTGTCTGGATATGGTGATCTGGTGTGTTTTGGTTTCTTTCTTCAGGGTTGGTTTTCTGAGGAAGGAACTCAGATAAGACAAACATAAATTTTGAGTTTTAAGACCCAGTGGGTCAGTTGCTATGTTCATTTATAAAACCCTAAACATCAGTTCTATAAGACAATTGGGCTGGTTTCAACATGATCTCCTTCATTAAGCAATTTACAAATTGCTTGAGAAGAGACAGCCAAACAAGAGCAGAAAGCCCTACAGGTAAGTGATAACAAAGGCTCAAATGAATTATGGAGACAATGAAAGCTATAGGAAGGAGGTCAGAGGAGCAAGCTATGGATCACCTGCAGTATTCAGACAACATTCAGTTCAAGAGGGAAGCTTGTGTGAGCTTGAAAGTGCACAGTATTTGCTCTTGGGAAGAAAGAAGTAGAGATGAACTTCTAAATGGAAGATGGAGAAACTTATGTGTAAAATTAAGATTGATCGTAGTGTTTTTGGGTAGAAATGTGGAGCTCATTTTGATGGGAACCATGCAGGAAGCACTTGAAGTTATGATAAGAAAGGTACTCAGTCTTTGAATGTCAACCTAGAGTGTAAATCAACCTAGAGTTGTTTTAAGATTTATGATAAGAAAGATTATCATTATTCTAATGATAATGGAGAGTCTCAATAGGTTCTTGAGAAATGGAAGGCTCAAGAAAGTAATTTTCAGAAACGAAATCTATAAGTGGCATGCAGAAGAAGCAGTGGAATGATTCTTGGGAGAAAGGAAGCAATTTGGGAAGCCTTTGCCATGGTTTAGGAGTGAGGTCATGAGCCCCCAATTAAGGGGGAAGTGGGAAAAGAAGGGAAGGGCTAGACAGGGCTCAACTCAGAGGATACAGCCCTAGGGACTGAATGACTATGGAGAGCATGAGGTGAGAGAAATCAGAGACAACACCATGGTTTAAGCATGAGTAGAATCAAGGAATCATTCTCATTTTGGACCAGGCTTCGTGCAACAAACTTTCTTGCTTGGGAGAGTCTGAAGCCTTGGGCTGAAGTCTCATCTCTGTTCTAATTTTAGCCAAGTAACTCCCCACCCTCACACTTTAAGTTTGTTTTATGTAAAGCAAATATGACTGGCATAATGCACTCTGAAGTCCCTTTCAGTACCATCATATAGGACTTTGTATGAAGAAGGGCTGGAAAATGCTCATTTCTCTCTTTTCCCTTCTTGTCTCCATGTCTAACATAGATTTCTCTTCAAAAGTACGAAGGCTCCACTGGCCCCACTTCCATGTGCAAGAGCCACTGTGTTCCATTCTATACCACCATAGACTGACTGAGCATTTATGCTTGCAGACATCAAAGTTAAATAATATTCAGGGGGTAAGACTGAGCTTGGGCGTGCCAAGTCTCATTAGCTGTGTGGTTGGGTCATGGTGCCCGCCCATAAGGATGTTAAATGGCAGCATTGTCAGGCTGAGACAGTGTAACTGTCTCACTGTATTAACAAGCCATCAATCCCTATCGCACTTTGCACAGACCTTCTCCCCCAGCTGCCGGCTCCTTGGCGAGATGGCGTCTGAAGACTGCAGCTGGCAGTGCAGGAGAGATGCTCATGTGTACTCTCTCCAGCTTTTGCTGATCACAGAGATGGTGCAGACTGAAGGATGTTGAGACCTTGGGCTTCACCCCATGACAAGATCTGGCAGTGCCCATTTCATAATCATAAATAAACATACAATAACAGTGACCCCAGGTGGAACCTAATTTCTGCAGCTCTGAGAAGCTTCTTTTGTCATTGCAGGGTTTAAAGTGACTGTAAGGAAGCAATGAGCAGGGTGGGTCACACATGCAGATGGAGTTGCTAAGATTTGGGAAACAATAAATGTCTGACCTGCTCAAGCATAAATCTTCTTTGTTCCTAAGTGGACCTAAGATTCCCACTAGTGCATGACCATTGCTCTGAGAAATTGTATTTTATTTTTGGTCATTGGGTGACAGATGACCTCTTTTCAAGTTTCTCGGGGTAGAATACTATATTAACTTGCTTAAAGTATCCTGTATATATATATTATTTTTAGTCTATTATTAGTTAATAATGTCACTCAACACTCACATCATCCTTTGCATATATATGATAAATTTCATATTAAAACCATCCTAATAAATATCAATAAAGGATAACCTTAATCTTTAAAAGAGAATAGATCAAATTTACTTAGTATTTTATTTTATTTCTTCAAATAAGAGGTACTCTGTATACATGTTACAGTCATAAATCACATGTCTTACAAATGTTATATATATTGTATATGGTATCATTTCTCTCCCATCATTCTTTATAATGTGTTTATTTGTTATAGCGCTGTAGAGTACAAGAAAGGATTCACCACATAAGTAGGCTGCATGCAGGTGAGGTTTGGGCTTTTAAGTGATCCTTCCCCTGGTAGTGGACCAGGTACTCTTTGTGTTGTCATGTGTCCCCTACCCTCCTCCTTCCCTCTCACCCTTAGCAGTGCCCTGTGACTGCTAATCCCATCCTTGTGCTAATGTGACTAGTGTTCAGTGCCTGCTTATGAATGCATTTCTCTCTAATCTTAAAAAAATAGCAATTAAATAGATAACCACATAAACTTGAGGAAATACAATGTCAGCTGGCTAGTCCACTGGTAATGCTCTGAGACGTGGACTTTGACTAGTTAAGTGTTGATGGAATAGACAGTAAAAGAAAGACTTAGATTATACCATGCCGTGAACAGAAGGCATCACTGGACTGGGGACCAGAGAGGGGATCTCAAGCAAATAGTCTGAGGGCTTTCAATCCCTCAGGAGTTGGGATAGAAGATGCAAAATGAGGTCTGAGGTTGCTGACTGTGAATCCATAAATGTTTCTGAGTTAAAGCCTTTAAACGTACAATTATTTTGTGTAGCATTTTATCCATCTTCTCTATGATGCCAAGTCCCCAACATCTATGTAATAGTGTCCTTTACTTATTCTGTGACACAATAGCATGTGTTAACATTTCTCAAATGTATTTGACCTCCATGCACTTATAAAAGTAGACTTATTTGATGGACATCATCAACAGAAGCTCAATATATTGTGTACATTTTATTTATATTTCCCTTCTGTGGCACACCTGTAGTGGGTCACTCTAGTGTGAAGTTTTAGAGTATGAGCTCTGGGTCCAGACTCCCTGGGATCAATTCTGATTCTATCTGAGTCTGTATGATTCTGACAAGTATTGTTAACCTTTGTATTTTAATGTCTGCTACCCCTGTTCTGACCATAATTTAGCTGAATTTTATCAAATCTAGTTATTTTTTTTCCTCATAACCCTTGTATCTCACAGTTGGTACTTATGGAAAGTATTCACTTTGGCACTCATTTTACTTCCAGGCTACTTATCCCTCCCTTTTGTAAAGCTTTTAGCATTTTAATATTGATTAATAATGATTAATTATTAATAATGATTGATAATCATTTGAAGAGCTCATTGCCATGTGTTCCTATTCACTTAAAGACATGGCGTTTGATTCACTGTCTTCCACTTTTCAGTTGATTCTGTGACACAATTGCTTGTATCAACATTTCTCAAATGTATTTGACCATTACACACTTATAAAAGTAGACTTGATTGATGGACATCAGCAGAAGCTCAATATAATGTGTAATTTGTGTAATTTGCCTTATCCCAGGCAGAGCCAACATCCATATGAACCCCACATTAGACACTTGACCTTTCATTTCCTTGAATTTCTCACATCCAAATGACTTCCTTCACTTCATCTGAGTCATTTCTCCATGATGATACTGGACCACATCATACCCAGAAACTCTGTGCCCCTCCAAAATCATGAGTTTCCACTTTGGTTCTGAAACTGGTTATTCTTCTACCTCAGTTGCCCAAATACTCCCACTGCATGAGTTTTCTGACTTCAAAACTTTCAATCCACTGAACACTATTTTCATCCATCACTCACCTCCTGTATTTACTTCCCACTTTATCCATCATTGCTTTCTTATTACATTTCTTTAGTTAATCTATTTTCAAATAACTTCAAATCAATTGTTGCTTGTTTTCTTCATTTCACTTACCTTGAAAAACCTTAATCCTGACAAAAACAACCCATTTTATCTGTGCCCACAACTGAATAGCTGAGCGTAGTAGGAAAAAAAATCGTAGAGGTAGGAAGATTGATGTAACTAGAAAGTGATGAATACTATCCTAGGTGAAGTTTTCTGGAAATTGATTCTAAGATGGAGATTTGTGTATAGAGTGCTGGAGAATAGAACACATCTAAGAAAGGGGGAAAAGAAGGACTGGGCAGAGGGGAAATTTGAACCATGATACAGTTGCAACGAAGACCTTGCCTAATCTCATAATAAGTTCTGGAACAAAGATAGTTCTTCAGAGTTTTCCCAGACTAAGGCAAGAAGTCTGAGCAAGAAGCCTGTTAGTCACTAGATATTGTCTGCCTCTGGGAAGGAAAATTAATGACCTTGAACCCTGGGCTGAAGAAAATTTCTGGGTAGTAACCAGTCTCAGAGATGCCAGCAGCCAATATTCTCACAGTTAAGGGGTTAAATGTCTAAGCCTTAAGCGGTGATCTAAGTGGTGTACCATAGAACCCACTACTGTACACTCATTGTGATGCTTGGTTCTACTTTCTTCTTATATTTCCATCGTCTGTGAACAGCTTCTCCAAGTTTCTGGCTGTTCTTGTTTCCTGAAAAACTTATTGCCATCATAATTTGCATCTTTATATTTTAGATTTCTACTTTCCTGAGCTAGTATCTCTGCTGGTCTCTGTGACATGACCTAGTGGGATGACCCATACATTTAACCATGAGAATTCTAAGACCCTGGTCACCAAACTCCTCTTGGGCTATAGCTACTGTATGTTTTCTTACTGCCAAAATTGTGTAGAAAAGTGCCGATAACAACTCCAGTGGATCACTGGAGAAACAAATGCATTTTCCTCTGTTCACATTGTATAAAGAGTAGCCCTACCTCCTTCTAAGCATTAGGGTTAATTAACCCTTCAGAGTAGGGACTACTTTCATTGACTGCTGCTTTCCTGGTATAACAAGCCCAAAATGATCATAAGGCAGCAGTAGCATAGGTTTAATGGCATTCTTGGTCTTTTCCCACTGGAAAATTTTACACTGAGAAGAACAAAGGCTCACTGAGAGTGATGGCAAGCAAGCCCACCTCAACAGCCTTTCTTCAGTGTCTGAAACCATTTCTACATGACTATAGATAGAATGTGTATAATGGTCATGGATTGAAACATCATGGAGGTATATTGCACCCTGGAAAAAGGCTCACCATTTTTTTCAGAGTATCATATCCAAACTGGTACCTCGTCTGTGTCCTTAAAAGGCTATTCAGGTTTCTCTATCAGGTTGGAAATTTCTGGAAGGTGTAGTAAGTAATAGGACAAGTCAATCTCATGGTCATGTGTCCCCACCTTCCTTCTGTCTCTGTAAAGTGGGTCTTCTGGTCTGATACAATGTTATGGAAGATCCTATGCTGGTGGATTAAACACTGACTAAGATTTTAGGTCGTCTTCTGGCTAAGGGCCTGTGGGCAGGGAGGGCAAGCCCATATCTGGAATATGTATTAGTACTATCAAGATGAATCTCTGTTCCTTCCAGGAAGAAAGGAATTCAATGTGACCTATTTGCCATCAGATATCAGGTTCATCTCCCCTAGGAATAATGCCATACTGGAGACATAGCATTTGTTTCTGCTGTTGGCACTATGGAAATTTGACAGATTTAAGAGCTAGAGTAGCCAAGGTAAGTAGACACATACTGTTGAGTCTGAACATAGTATCCCTTCCTGCCATCGTGGCTACTCCATTTTTGAACCCATTGGAGGGGACAGTCAAGATGCTGTCAATAGAACCTAGTGTCAACTGGCTTAGTTGTTCTCTGTAAACGCTTATTTACTGGCTCTTCTGGAGTGAATGCTCTCTGGAGGGCATTAAAATATGGTATAAAGACCTTCACACATTGGGTAACTTCCATAGTCTGATCAATTAGCCTCTTCTCCATTCTTTTTTGTCCCAATCTTCTAATCTGTTCTACAGGCCCCTGACGAACTGGCCAAGCCACTTATCACTGCTTGTGAGGCCATATATAGTCTTACTTCAAGCCACATATATTTTTACTCAATATGAACAACTAGGTGTGTCACTTAAAACTCTTACCTGCTTGGAGGGCTTCTTTTCATTGTTCTTTGAGGACCATCTCTGAGTGGGGATATAGTGCAGCAAAAGTTCATTTTCAGTTTCTATTCACACACAAAACTGACCCATCCATGTTCAATCTCTTCCTTCTATATCAGGTAGTTATTGCCCAGATGATGTGAGTTACAAAAAATATGTCATAAGTGTGAGCTGTGCCAGGTGTGGTAGCTCACGCCTGTAATTCCAGTACTTTGGGAGGACAAGGATCACTTGAGGTCAGGAGTTCAAGACCAGCCTGAATGACAAGTGAGATGCCATCTCTACAAAAAATTTTTTTCAAATAGCTGGGAATGATGGCATATGCCTGTATTTCCAGCTACAGGGGAGGTTAAGGTGGGAAAATTGCTTGAGCCCAGGAGTTCAAGGTTACAGTGAGCTATGATTGCACCACTGCACACCAGCCTGATCAACAGAAAGATGCCTGTGTAACAGTGTTGAAACAGAGGGGTCTGGACCCTATGAATCAGCTGGTGCCTGATCTTGGAGCTACTTCCACCTTACAGTGAGTTGTTCGTGAACCTGCCTGAGCTTCATATTTGGTGGAGCTGATAGAACTCAACTCATGAAGGGCGATTCTGGCTGCATGGTCATTTGATGTCCTTTGGTTGGATGTTCAGTTTATATTGGTGCCCTTTATTCTGCTATAGTTTTTTGAAAGGTCTATTAGTCTCTGCTGTACATGGCATGGTCCTGCTATGGAATCTTAGTGGTCTATATTTTGATTCTCCTAGTAGGCTATAAATTCCACATGGAGTTTTTTCTCTCCACAGCTAGCTCTAGTACCAATAAGGTCTGCTGGTCTATGCAGAAGCATTAAGGATGTTTGCATATCAGACTGACCTGCTGCAGAACCCTTTCCTCCTCTGTGCTCCATTCAAAGTTGATGCCTTCCACTTCAGCAAAGAATTGGCACCGTATTTCCAAGTGTGGCATATGCTTTCTTCAGTGTAAGGAAAGGCTTATTACACATTGTGTATCCTTCTTATTGCTGGGATATGGAAAAAACCATAATTTGCCCTTTACTTTGGAGGAAATGGCCTGGCATGCCCCAGACACAGGACCCCTAACATTTTTACGAATGTGACAAGTTTCTTAATCTTCCTAACTGCCTACAGGTCAGGCTTCTACTCAGTTGACATATTAACTTTGTCAATCATTATGACATTGCATCCACCTTGCTTTGGATGGTTAAGCACCACCACCTGGCTCCTGTTATTTCATGACTCTGTTATCCCAATCACTGCTAGAGAAGTCAGTGTTATAACAGCCTCTCCTCTTATAAACCCTAGCTTGCAGAGGATAGCCACCACTAAATTTTTCAAAAACTTTGGTGACTCCATATTAGTCAGCTCCAGGCTGTCATAACAGAATAGTATAGAATAGGTGGCTTAAACAGCAGACATTTACTCTCTCACAGTTTTGAGGCTAGAAGTTCAAGATTGAGGTTCTGGGAAATTCAATTTCTGGTGAGGGTTCTTTTCCTGGTTTGCAGACAGTTGTCTTTGTGCTGCATCTTCATACGTAGAAGGAGATTGGGGCAGGGGAAGAGAGTGCATGGGCTCTCTTGCATCTTTTCTTGTATGGACACTAAGTCTATGGGATTAAGGCTCTACCCTTATGATCTCATTTAACCTTAATTACCTGAGGAAGATTCTGCCTCCAAATGCACTCACATTGGGGGTTATGGTTTCAACATATGAATTTTGGAGGGACACAATCCCCATGGTACCCACTCACTTGTGCATCAGTTATTGCTGGTACCCTTCAGACCTTCCTATGGAACATAGCCAGCATATATATATAAGCATATATATGCAGCATATTTATGTATATATTTGACTTTGTATAGTATATCTATTCGAGCCTGGCTCCTTCTCTGTGCTTTGATATCCCTCCCTCCATCAACTGCCACTACAGTTTTGGCATTTCTGTTTCATTTAGTGGTGCCATTTCTTTTTCCAAGCTTCCAAGAGATATCCTTTTAACATATTAGCATGATTTCCCACAATACTTGCCAGGGTGTTAAATCCTGTGTCCTGGGAGGGTGCTCCCTACCAACAAACTTTCATTTACTACCTTTGTATTCTTCCATACTTGACCCAACACTCTCAGAAGCTGGTCTAAGCTCTACTCTCCCAGTTCCTTGCTGCTCATGGGCTACATCTAACAGCCTCTTTGACATATGGCCCCTGTCTCTCTTGTAGTCCCAGCACTTCCCCAATTGGGTGATGTTGAGATGTGATCCTTACTATGGGTCTTGAACCTAACAGCGTAGGTGGAGTTTTATCCTGAGGGGTGGTACATGTGTTTTCCAAATAAAAGGACCTGACAACATTTTCAGGCAAGAGGAGGATAAACACCAGCCTCTAATGAGGAGGGATAGGACACCTCTGTAGAAAGTTCAAGGGAATCTGGGGTTTCTAGGTTCTTGAGTTTATCAACACAGATGTGTTCATCCCAGTACTCATGTTCTCACTCCTTCCCAATCATATCCTTGATCTTGATGGAGCAGACTTGCTGAGATTGAGAATGCAAATTTCTTCAATGCTTTGCACCCCTTGTAATTAAGCTTTTGGCCTGATCCTCCATCTTTTCTGCCTCCTGCTGCAGGAAAGGCTGCTGTATGCTGCTAAGGAGACCCTCTAACTCCCATGTTTTGCTTTAACTTGGTGATTAATCATGCTCAGCCTGTATTGTCTTTCTCTAATACGTCAGGAGCACTCAGCAACAGCCATTCAATTTCATAACTTTGAAACTTACTATTTACTGATCTCTAATGCTTGAGATATTGCACTTGCTCATGCTTGTCCTTCCACTGATATTTCATCCAAGTTCAACACAAATAAAAATATGGATAACTGTGCCAATGTAGAATACCAGGGACTAGCAGGGCTCCAGCTATCTCCAGGGATGAAGACCTCATTTCCAGTTGATTCTACATAGAGGAAGATACAGCTTCAAAATCCCATTTAAAAATCTACTTCTTGACACCAACTGTCTTAAGTCAAGTTCTCTGAAAATAGATTTTGAGTAGAGATTTGCATGAAGATTTATTGGGTAGCACTCTCAAGAGTCCTGCCAGTATGGGAGTGAGGGCTGCAGGACTAAGCTAAAAAGGAAGTTGAACTGTGATACATTTGCAGCAAAATTCTCAGCCAACCCCACAGGGAGTTTGGAGCTAAGATGGCCCTTCAGAATTGTCCCCAATTCATTTTAATGTAGTAATATCCATCAACCTTTCAATTTCTATTTTTTTGTGTGCTTCTGGAATTACAGTTAAGACATTATTCCAAAACCAAGTTCACAGTTTTATTTCCCAACATATTCTTCTATTCAGATATCAGTTAGATAGTTACTTCTCACAGCCTCTGATGTGTATATTTATTTAATAGAGACAAAACGTCACAGTAATCTAAACATATTTAAGCTTCTAGGACTCAGCACTCTACAGTTCACAGCTGTCCCACGTGCATTCAAAAGGTTTCTGTTGTAATCCTTGAGGAATTTTGGAGAATGGAGAATTATCAGGAGAACAGAGGGCCTGTGTCAGGTCAATTTCCAATAAGAGAATGAGAAATAAAATAAAATTTCATAATTGATTATTAGAATAGATAGTTTGAGAATATACAGAAAAGAAAGCAGAGAACATCCCAAGACCTACAAAGAGTTTCTTAAGAGAATGTAATATCAAATTTTTCCTTTTTTTTCTTTTTAAGTAACAATTTTAGATTGATAGATTGGGAAAATTTGTTTCTGTTTTTCATTAAGGCATTCTGGAAAAATAATATTATATCATACCCTAAGATGTAATAGGAAAGGATAAAAGGATTCCTAGGCAGATAATAGCTTATTGAAGAGATCCAAAGATTTGATAAACTAAAGAGAAGTTTTTGATGAACTTTTCCAGATCTCTGATTTCAGCTAGATGTTAGTCAATGTTTTAATCAAGAACTTCTATAAAGACAGGATCCATAGTCATCAAATTTGTGGATGACATGAATTTGGGTTGGTTAGCAAATACTCTGGATGACAGAATCAGGTCCTAAAAGGTTTTTGATAGGCTGAAAGAATGGAAGGAATCCAAAGTTATAAAATTTAACCAAAGAGAGCATAATATCCTATATTGGGTTTAGTATATTGGGTTTAGAAAGAAAATCTTACCATAACAGAATAGAATCATTAAAATGTAAAGTAATATTTGTGAAGGAAAGAAGTCTTTATATCTGTCTGGAGAGAGAGAGAGAGAGAGAGAGAGAGAGAGAGAGAGCGAGAGAGAGCGAGCGATCTGGGAGTTATTTGAGAGTAAATTAATGATGGTCACCCCAAAGCAAATGGAACCTTGGCAATAGTTACTTGAACAATTTTTCAAGTGGTGGAGGTAATCATTTTGCTGCATCCCATGTACTTTGAAATCATGTATAAATCACATATAAGGTGCTCTAGACATCATATTTGGCCAGGTCAAGTTTAGAGGCAAGGAACTAGAATGGTGAAGATTCACAAAACCTTTTATATATGTAATTACTTGGGTAGTTGGTGATATCTATCCTAAAAAAGATAAAACTGAGAGGAATGCATAGTCCCGGCTATGAATATTTGAAATAATATCACAGAAAAAAAGAATTCATCTTTTCCTTTACTTCAAGTGTTAGAAATGGAATCTTGAGTTGAAAGCTACAGAGAGATAGATTTGGGTTCACTCTAAGGAAGAACTTCTATTCAGAGTTAACCTTCTGAGTGCGATGCCACGCCATAAGTTGCCCTGGGAGATAGGAGTTCTTGGCAGTTTGAGATAATCAAGCATAGGACTGATGATGATATACCATGTGTGTTTAAGGAGAGATTCCAAATCTATCACATTGGAGATTGAACTAAATGAGGATTGAGGTTACTTTCTACCCTCAGATTCTGTTTCATTGAATTGACAACTAGAACTTCTGTTGATTTTAAGCAGATCATTATTGGAATGTTATCTTACACTCAGGGTGCAGCAAAGCTAGACCAAAGGTTATTGGTGGATGACCTCTTAATGAAGGACCCTTTGATCTTAACCTGCTCATATGTTATGTCTGTGTCTGTAAATATTGCTGAGATGAAAGCAATAGAACAGAATATACCACCTCAACTCATCCCCTTTTTGTCCTTTCTAAGCTTTAAAAACCTATTCTTGTCCTTTATTCAAAGTTAAACATATAAGACTAAAAATAACTCAAAATATTATTCTTCCAAGAAATAAGTTTGCTCAGGGGTTAATAATGCCCCCCTGCCATTTTGGTAAATACTCACTATATGCCATGCACTATTCTAAATATTTGATTATACTTAGTCTTCAAAATAACCTTATAAATGTTTCCAGATGGGGAAGTTAAGGCTCAGAAAGTCAATAGTTATTGCCAGTGGCAGAGATGAAACTGGCACCCAAGTTGTCAATTAGGAATAAAATAAACCACATTGCTAACCACTACACAGCACTGCCTCTCTATGGCAGAGAGAAGATCCTAGTTATATGTAAGGATTCTGATGACAACGACGTCCATCTTACCTTTAGGAACAGCTGGATTGACATAAGTGTGGCACAAACCACACCGTAGAAGACCGTGCCTTTCGGACAAGTGAAGGAGCCACTGCTTAGTGCTGACACTGTTTTTAGACTACCAGCAGCCACAGTCTGCTTGCATAAATTGAGTCTTATTTCAATTGGCTCATTTGCTGAGAATAACAAGTACATATGCCAATGTGGATAAAAACAGAAAGGCCACGGGGGTGGGAGGAGAGGGGGAATGGGAAGGACATTTTACTGGTATCTCAAGAAAACACACACACACTTATTATGTTTTTTTCTTATTTCAAAAGGAATATTTTCTCATTGGGAAACAAATTAGAAAACACAGAAAAGGACAAAGAAGAAGATATCATTTCTAGTCATCACGTCACTCAGATGCCTGATGACCACTGTGAGCACTGAGGCTCATATCACCTCAGTCACGTAGGAATACATGCATACATATTGTTTTATTAAAATGCAAGCATTCTGTGCACACTGTTTTGTAGCCACTTTTTCTCCCTGAATATATTGTTGTGAACATTTTTCCACCTCATTAAATTTTCTTCTACCCCATCATTTTAAATGGCTACATAGCATTCCGCTGTATGGATATGCCATAATTGGAACCTTATTTTTCACAAATAAATAAACAAATCATGGGGACGCTTCCCTGCAGGTCAAGCATAAATGCTGTAAGAGGTGGTGGTATGGCATTAAGGCTGAGAGGGAGGGAAGGAGGGGCTCAGGGAGAGAGGACATGGGTTGAAGTTTTTATTTGAGAATTTGCTGGGGGGCTTTAAGAAATGGGAGGAGATGAGGGACATTTAAAAGAGGAAAATTGCCCAAGACGATGAGGGGAAAGGAAGTGATGGACTGGACAAGGTTGCTGAGATGGGATAAGTGTCAGAATTCAGAGCCTTCCTGGGGAGAGAAAGGCTGTTTGTAAAGAAACCAGAACTTGGTGTAAATAAAAAGCAAATCTAACATCTAGTGGGGGACCCTGATCTAGAGGGAGAAGCTTGAAGGCTCAACTCTGCATCTAGTCCACTGTGTAAAATTCCATGCCCATTCTGTCCCACAGGCACTCTTAAAGGGGTCATTAACCCTTGGAAAGCCTAGACTGTGCGTATATCCCTGATGGGTTCATTATCCAAGAGAAGAGCTACAGAGATTATGGAAAGATGTGATTCTATGGTTGTAGGTCCCTGGAAGATTGCCAGGTGGGTGTCCCTCAGCCATAGGCAAGGAGGAGAAGGGCAAATCTGCTTCTCAGATCACCTTGAAGTGCCTGGAAGTTACTGACTGTCATCTCCCTTTCCTGCCCAGGCTGGAGTGCAGTGGCACGCTCACAGCCACCACAGCCTTGACCTGCAGGGCTCAGGCGATCCTTCTACCTCAGCCTTCCAAGTAGCCGGAATTACAAGCATGATTGTCCACTGGGCCTATGGACCACACTGTGTGCTGTTCTCTAGGTATGGCACCAGGTCTGTGGGTAAAAATGAGTGCTGAGGGGAGCCACCTCAGAAAGAGCTAGCCAATCCCTCATGGCCACAACTCCCAGCCCACAGCAAGAGCAGCCCAATGCTAGGGGTCTTAGCAATGAACTTGAGGAATCAGAAAAGGAGGCCGGAGGCTGTAGTAGCCAACAGATGAAACAGGAGGCAGCAAGGATGTCTTGAATGTTCCTCCTTTTAATCTGTCTTTACAAAGATAATATTAACAAGGCATTTCCCCTCAGCTTCCCCATTCCAGTCAGTCCTTTTGTATAGCATTGAAAGGAACATTTGCCTAAACTCTTTAGACTGGAAAGAATCTTTGGAAATCTTCTTTGACTCTTTTTATGGTGTGAAGGGCTGTCTGTCCCAAAGGAGCTTCATGGTAGTGTGAAGTCAAAATACCACATGCTATATGACCTTGAACTATTCAAGCTTAGTTTTCTCATTGACAAACAAGAAAGGTAATAAACAACCTATGTCATTCTTGTGGGGATTAAATACCTGAGCGACAGCTTTCTGAAAGAAGAGGTTGATTCAACACCTGTCTTTCCCTGGAAGGGTGGCCTGTGAAAGCCTCAGGCCTCTGGCTACTAGTTTTCTAGACAAATCTCCTCTTTCTGGGGCCTAGACGTCAGAACTGTGTGCTCCTCAGGTCTGTCAGTCGAACTCAGAGCAACTAGTTCATATTAACAAACACATCGAGAGACGTATGTTGAAATGGTATTACAAGATGGACTAGAGTAAGTTGCATTGGCCTGTTCAGTCCATTCTTTCTCTGCAACCAAGTTATATGGGCCCCAAATTTATCAGGGCAATGTTTGAGGATTGCAGAATCAGAACCAAAACAAAGCTATGGCTTGAATGTTTCCAGGCTTTGACAGCCTGGTACATGTATCTCTACAGCAGGTATCTGCCTGTCAGGTGGACAGACACTCATCCCAGCATGGCAGGACAGGTTTTGGAGAGGTCTTTCTCTTAGAAAGGCACAATGCAATTGATTAGGGTTCTGCTTACCAAATTACAATCTCACTCCAATTTTATCTCCCTGAGATTGCTCCCAGATGCCTTGACTAGAGTTTCGGGTGCTCCTAAGCCCTTGAGTCACACAATTACAGATAATCTCTGCATTTATTTTCACAGTTGCTTAATCACCTCCATTGTGTGTGGATTTTGCCAGGTTTAACTCTTAGAGGACAATTGCATTTCCCATCACTGAGTTCTTGGTGCTGTCTCTATTTTGCTATCACCTCCTCATAGGCTGCAAATATAGGCAGAGAAACCGCCAGAACTTCCAAGGGTTATCATTCAAGCACTGGGGTATGTCATCATTATGTGTTGTTAATAACAAAGCCAGGCCTCAAATCTCAGTTTTCAGACTGAAACCTTCCTCACCAGAAAGGATGCTCTTCTCTTCCCTGGATACAAGGAGAGTAAACTATTTTGGGAAGTTCAGGGAACACTTACCTGATTACCAGTGTCCAATATTCTCTGTCTAGATTTTGTTTGGTCTCACATAAGCCCTCCTTATATAACCCATCTTCTTTTTTTTCAGAGATAGGATCTTGCTCTGTTGCCTAGGCAGGAGTGCAGTGCCGTGATCATAGCTCATTGGACCCTCAAACTCCTGGTCTCAAGCAATCCCCTCTCCTTCTGCTCGGCATCTCAAGTAGCTAGGATTACAGATGCACATCACCACACCTGGTTAATTTTAAATATTTTTTGTGTAGAAGTGAGGTCTCACTATGTTGCCCAGGCAGGTCCCAAACTCCTAGTCTCAAGCAATTCTTCCACCTTTGTCTCCCAAAGTGCTGGGATTGCCACACCCAGCCATAGCTGATCTCTTGACATCTGTTAACTGCTAATTGCTTTCAGGATTATTGCAGGGGGGTTATTTCAGCTGTCTTCTCCTCAGTTGGTGTAGAACATCAGTCAGTGAAATGCACAAATATGTCTTTGATGCCTATTAATTAAGCAGGTAAATACAGAAGGCCATAGACCTGAGATCATGGTCTTTGAAGAGAAAACTCCTGAGTGTTTGGTCAGCAGAAGTTATAAGTGAGGAGAGGCCACAGTATCTTTTCAGGGGGCTGTGGAGTAAGCTCTTTGGTTGGTGGGTAACCTCCTTGATCTATGTCTACTCAGTAGACTTTTCTTGTTTCTAGTAATAGATTATAACTGACAAAAGCCCCAAGGCAAACTCTCTTCAAGGCAGTTCAGATGGTTTGGAGGCAGTTCAGTCAGGGCGTTGATTACAAAGTCCCTGCAGTAGGTCTTGCCATCACTGCCAGCCCCATTCATCATCCTCTGTGCCTGCCCTGGCCATTGCAGATCTCCCAGCTGGTATCTGTCGGCAGACGTTCAGGAGGTGAGGTGCTGACTCTTTCCTTCCAAACCCCTCAGGGGACTGGGATCCCCTACTCTGGTTCTTCTTACCCTTGGTTCTCCCGATTCCATGATTCAGCATTTTATCTGAACCCAGAGACTTTCAGGGCCCAGTCGGACTGGAGGAATATCCACCTATCCAGTGTGGGACCCTCCACTGCCACCTCCTGCTTGATGCCTCTACCTGGACACTTAACACAATGCGAGTGTCATTTCCCACTGAATAGTGTGTCCAGCGGAGGGTGTGTGGAGGGAGAGCTCGGTGTTGTTTATTTCCATCACACACATTAAAATCGATGGTGTTTGCTCATCTGGCGGAATGACAACTCATTCCTCTGGACAGGCTGGCTTCACAATTGCTCGTTCAAGGGGAAATCTGATAAGAAACAATAGTCTGGTCTTCGGGAGCATTAAACTGTTGTATTCTAATTTAAACTTCACGCACACTGACTGTCTGGTTTTTCTTCTCCTTTAGTGTTTTCCGTTTATTTATTTTTTAATTTTTGCATTATTGATTTCTGATTCTTTCTTTTTACAAAAGAAAAAGATCCTCCAAACCAACTGACCAGCTGAGAAAATTCAGAAAAGTTACCACAGACTGTCTAAAAAGGCAAAGTCCTAACCACTGAGCTCAGGCAATATTCAGATGTCAGAAAAGAAGGGATTGTCGCAAATTTCCCAAGGCCCTTGTGAGGGACGAGAAAGGAGAGGTCAGACCCGTCAGTGTCCTGGGTGCAGTACTGCTGTTGATTTGTGGGGTATTCCAGGGCAAGGCCAGTCTTTGCCTGTGGGAGGAAGGTGGTATCTATTCTGAGCTACCAGGATGCACAGATCGGAAGAGCCATGTGGAACAATAATAGTCACGTTAAACACGATCCTTAAGTTGGTTAAAGTGCTACCGTTTTCCATGTTCTTTCAATGCATTACCTTATTTAGGATCACAGAATCACAGATTATTGTGCAGAAAAGAATGGCGGAGAACAGCTAGCTCAAACTGTGCTTTCTACAGAGGAGTAAATTGAAGGCAGAAGACATGCAGTGTCTTGCTAAAGACTCACCCTCGCTCGCTTTAACAGCCCCATGAAGGTGGCAGGACAGACAGGTTTGTTTTGTGCATTTTCTGTACCTACTGTGCGCTGGCCATCCTGCAAGGCTCTGAGCATACAATGATGAACAAGGTAAATGAGATGCTGGCCCTCATAGAACCCGGAGGATGGTGTATGAGACCGACAATTACGCCACAGGGTGATGCTTATGCTGGGATGTTGGGCGATCCCTTAAATAGAGTGCCTATTCCAGACTGGGTGTACTCAGGGAAATTTCCCAGAGAAAGTGACATCTCGGGTAGAGCTAGAATATGAAGAATATGAGCTTGCCAAGTGAAGGGTAGGGTTGAAAACTGGGATGGCCAACAAGGCAGGAAAGATTGTAATGGTCAACTGAGTTCCTTCCCAGACTTAGCTTGTGAGGGACAGAGTCTAATCCAAGTGCCTCTATAAGCACAGTAACAACAAGAGCCAGGCATGGTGTGATCACTGAGGGGAACCTTTAATAGCATTATCAATCACAATAGCTGTGGAAAGGACATCTGGCAATTATCGCCAAGAGGAAACGGAGTCAGAGAGAGAATGCTCAGTGATGTGCTCAAAGTCAGACAGCTGAATGGCAGTAGAGTTCAGAAAAGAGCGTTTTCTCTTCTTGGGGATCCCAGGACAAACAGATAGAGATACAAATAAGCTCTGAATCTGGGTTAGAAGGAAAATATTGGGTAGGAAAAAGGCTGTGTTTTGCCCTGAGTGTTAAGTAATTGTGGTTTCTGGCCTCTATGCAATTCACAAAGTTCCCAATAGGAAAACTGGGACTTGACCGAATATAGAATTCCGGAGTTGGAAAGAGCATCCTTTCTGACCTAGAAGGAGCTATATGTGAGTTCAATACAGGCTTCCAAGTTTGTTTTTGAATACACATAGAGGCTGCAGTTATCCTAGGAGGCATTGTGAAGTCTTCAAAATAAAAGAAAATTTAAATAGAATCAATTTAAATCAATTTTACTTTAAAAAATTCATGTGCAGTACTTTTAAGAAATGGGAAGAATGCAAAAATGAGCCATCTGCAGCTTCCCAGAGAGGCTATGAATCTTAGTTGTTCCATGCACAGTGTGGGGTTTAGGTGGGATCCAGTCTGGCAAGTAAGGGGGGCTGATCTGTTGGTGGTGCCCACCCTTTCCTCACGCTCATCTGAAAAACCATGGGAATGAGGGCTGTCCACAGCCATGTTTCCCAGATGCTGTCTTTGCCCTGGGATTTCAAAAAAGGAGAATTAAGGAGAATGGCATATATCCGCTGAGCCCATCTCCAAATGCTGTGTTCCTTCTCCTTTGTTTTTATAGCATCTGATTTTTTTTAAAGACTGTTTAAAGCATGTTAGAATATTTTCTCCTACTTGTCATCATGGTGAAGTGGAAAAAGTTGTGGTTTTTCATCCCGGTTCTACCACTGATTTACTGCCTGCTGAACATCCTACTTAACCACTCTAGACTTGGGTGTAGTGGTTATTTAAGTAGGGAAAATGCCCACTTCATAGCATTGCCATGAAACTTCATTGAGTTAAAAGTTGCAAAGTGCCCAAGGTAGTATGTGGCACATATCTGGTGCTTGGTATATGACAAGCATTATGTTTACTTATCCGCTCACTAACCTTATGATTTTGACACAGAAAGTAGGATGACTACCTTTCTATAGAAAAAAGAAAAAAAACAACAACAACTGTGCCCCAAAGAGGCACAGTGATGCATGTATCGTCATACTGCTATTGTGACGAGAGCTGGGACTTGAAAAAAATGTCTTCTGACACCCAGTCTGGGAGTTTTTCAACTTGGCAAGCTTACAATAATATACGGCTTTAGTGTCTCCAGAAATCCTTCCTGATTTCCCTTGGAAGCAGTCTTGCAGGCATTTACTAATGCTCAGCTTTATTCTAAATTTTGGTTCCAAAATTGTTTTTTAAGATAACATCAAGAACTATTTCTGGATGCTAAGGAGAGAGGTTATTTTCCAGATAATCTCACCAGGCAAACACCACTGCAGCTCTTGCAGGAAGTCTGCAGTGTGTGTGTAGCTGATGGAGTTCGGATGGCATTAGCTTGTGCTAATGAGGACCCAGGCCACCAAACCAAGGCAAAGTCTGAGTCCCACACTCTGACTCATCATAGCTCAGGTGGCTGAGGGTAGCGGAGCTTCTGGCCTGGGAAGGAGAGAAGTGTGGCCAGGCAGGAAACCCTTCTAAGCATGAATGATTGCCTGCACCCTTATCTTGGAAAGGGTAGCTGGGCTCCTTCAGGAGTCCCTAGTAAATGAGTCATGAGGGGGAAACAGTCGAGGCGTCTACAGTCTTCAACTCACCTAGTGGAAAAAGGGAGGTATAGGAAATATTGAACTGAGCTGCTGCTCAGGAAAACTGGGACTTTCTCATTGACAACTTGACTTGCTTAGTGCAAAATAGTCTTAATCATAACTGCTCAGTCAGCTTCAGAAAGTCATTGGAGGAATGAACCAGTAGATAAAAGGTCTTTTGCAAACTGAAAATATGAAGTCAAGCCTTGTCGAGTATGGATGTGGGAATAGGGCAAAGGTGGTCCCTGAAAGGAAGCCAAACTAAAGTATCAAGTAGTGAAGAAAGAGAAACATAAACTAGACCATTAGGTCTTTGAGCAATTGCTAATTAATTAATAAGTTAGACAAGAATTAATTTATAGTCTACTTTGCATCTTGCAGTTTGGCAAGTGCTATAGATCCAAAGAAGAAAAGACATATGGCCATGTTTTCAGAGACACTGACAGACTGAATAGAGAAGCCTGTAAAAAGAGACATTTCTGTGCAGCAGGGTAAAAGCTGTTGTATTTGTTATCTAATGCTGTATAACAAAGTGCCCCACAACCTAGTGTCTTAAGATACCAATGAACCTTTTCTATCTCTCACAGTTTCTATGGGTCAAACGTGTGAGCTACTTAACTGGGTGGTGTTGGCTCAGGGTCTCTTATGGGCTGCTGTCAAGATGTTGACCAGAAACATAGTCATCCGAGGACTTGACTGTGACTAAAGGATTCACTTGAAAGACTAGTTCACTTACATGCCAGCAAGTTGATGCTGTTGTTGGCAGGAGGCCTCAGTTCTTCTCCTGGGCTTTCCTACTGGCTGTTTTCAGCTCTCACAACATGGCTTCTGGCTTCTCCAGAGTAAGCCATAAACAGGGACCAAAGTGGATGTTGCAACATCTTTTATAACCTACTCTTAGAAGTCACAGTCACATTTTAGTGGTTACACAGCTCAGCCTGTGTATTCAGCATGGACAAGACTGGACAAGAGCATAGATTCCAGAGCATGAGGGTATCTGAGGACCAATGTGGAGGATGGACACTATGGGACCATGAACAACATGCAATCAGCTTAGCATACTGAAGCTTTGACTTGGGCTTTGTGTCTACATGGAATTTTGCTGGTTGTTTCATAAAGATGGGGAGCAGCTTTTCAAGTTGGAGGGAAGCCTACTTAGAGGTGCTGAGATGAGATAGACTGTCATGTCTGGGGAACTGTGAGATGCATAAAAGGTCCTGAGTATATCTGAAGCCAAACTGTGTGGATTTCATCCTAGAGGCAGTGGGGCGCCAGCATGGCCATGACACGAAGAGCAGTATTTAGAGGAAGTGAACAGAGTTGGGAGGAGGTTGGGATCAGCAGAGAGAAGACGAAGATGAGACGCTACTGAGAAGCAAGGGGAAGGTGACAGGGCATCTTTGGAAAGGGCAGTGAGGATGGAGGGAGCAACAATATTTGGGGTGTTCTGAAATCACCATGCTTGATCCTCTTCTTTCTACAGCTGGGAAAACACTGAAACAGAGGGACATGGTTCATTTGAGGATAACGCAGCTTTTTACTAAAATTTCAGATTGCCGATTGCAGGCAAAAGGGACGTTCTCACAGAGAGAAGTATATGTGTCAAGAACTCAGAAAGAGATGGAATGAGACTTTGGGAGGTAGTGAGCTCCTCTGAACTTGGAATAATCAATTATTCATGGATTGCTGGGAGTCTTTGCTTTATACCTTTGGCTGATTCAGGGTCCTCCTCTTGTAGCCCCTTTTTACTTCTGACTTAAACTTGTCACACTGCATTATGGTTAGGTGTCTCTGCCTCCCACACTAGATGTAACCTCCATCCAGCAGGTCCTATTTATTTCTCAGTCATCCCTGCATCCCCGACACCTGGCACCGTGGAGGAACACAGGGAATGCTGGAGGGATCACTGAATGCTCCATGGTTGAGTTATATGACTTCCGAAGTTCATCTCAAAGAGTCGATGATTCTGGATTCCTATGAGGAGGTTAGCTTGGCCAAGATGGAGCAAGGAGAATAAAATGAGCTCAGCAGGAGATGATGGTTGTGGTAAGGAAAGGGACAACCCCCAAATGGCTTCAAAGTCCATTTTTAGAACTTTTAATTGTATTCTTACCCTGACTTCTCCTTAAGGGAGAATTTATAGGTCTTGCATATCAATCAATATTACGTTGCCAGACGGAAGGAAGGGTGACTTGTGAGGATGAGGCAAAGCACAGGGGAGAGAACTCTGAGTTCCTGCTGACCGGACTTGGGTCCCTGGTTTGCGTGGGCAGGACGGGGGTGGGCATAAGCCGGCTCTGGGTAACAGCTCCCTCACACCATCCTGGTGGGATGAGAGTGAAGTTTCCTGTGTCCCTGAGACTCAGAATGAGACTGGAAAAGCCATTGACATCTACGGGACCAGGCAGGAGGTAGCTAATATGTATGTTAAGCATATGGAAATAAGAGCAAATAGCTGAGCCCGGGAAACAAATATTGAACAGGGTCTGGGCCTTAGACTAAACCAACACGTGGAAATGAGAGGCTGTGGAAAGCAAATGAGCTGCCCAGGGGAAGAGGGGGAAGGGCAGAGGGGAGCAGAGGTTGAGATGGGACCTCTGGGAGCACCCTACCAGCCTGGACTGCAGTCTGGTGGGCCACGCTGGGTAGCCCCACAAAGACACTGCACGCCAGCAAGTCTAGGCAAGCTGTGAGTGGCTGAGTTTGTCACTTTTGTTGAAGTCACTCTTTCTTTGTAGATTTCATCCCTTCTTAGTACCTTGTCACCAATTTCAGGTGACCCTCTTATGTCCCCCACCCCCGAGACTGTCTCCTATCAGAAATCTCCACCCTACTCACTTTCCTGGACCCGAGCCCTGGAGGTTTGCCATTTGGTCATGGCAACTGGAGGGCTGCCTCCAGAATGTCCCTATAGCAGAGGCTTAGGGACGGCCATCTGCATGGAAGGATGGGGAAGGCAGTGGCTAAGGAACTTGTCTTGAAGCTCAGTTTGTGTAGCCATCATACTGCTTTTACTTAGGGGTTGGTGTACAGTCTGCCACTTTCTGGGGATGGGTGGGTGGGATTCACAGCCAACTTTCTTCTCTTCTAGAAAAGATGTAAGAGAGATAGTGATTGAAATGGCAATTCTATCCAGTTTATGAGGGGCCAGCGTGTCAAGGAGAGGAGGAAAACGTCAGCCACAGACTGAGTATCGTTCGGTCTGAGAGCCCCAGTCTCTGTCCAGCTGCTTGCTGGGACACTTGGGGACAGAACAGTCTGCATCATAGTCAGGAGGGCAAAGTCCAGAACTGGGTACATGGAGAGGTTCTGCCACCCACATGAAGGGACAGTTCCCTCTTGGTCCTACAATCTAGCAGTGACTGATCCTCAGGGAGAGTTTGGAGATGAGGGGCACCTCAAGAGAGAGCTGAAGTTCCAAGCAGGAGTGTCCCATCAAGACTATAGATGCCATCTGGCTGGTTTCATTCTTCAGATCCAGCTCTGTATAAAATAAAGCGCTCAGGCAAGGCAACTCAGGGCAGATCACTTTTCAACAAGTTGGAGGATCAGAGAAGGCAGCAGGTGCCAGAGGAAACCTTGTGCGAAGGGGGTTGCAGGAGTCCTAGAATCAGAAAAGAGGTTGGAGCCTCCTGATAGTGAGACCAGTTCATCGATTGCTCAAAGTCAAGCTGGGAGAAAATATCTGTGGTCCTCCCTCCTAGAGAAGGTGGTGAACCTGCAGAGGGTCTCAGGACTCACTGAGGATGCTGAAGTTACTCAGGTCCCTACCCCTCTTCTTCCAGCACCAAGGCTCTGTGACATGCCAGGAGACATGTAGACCAACCTCACTTCAACTGATTGCACAATATTTGTTATCTCCTCTGATAGGTTCTGTTCTTAGGAGAGGAGCCAGGATAAAAAGATAAATAAGACACCCCTTTTTCTGTCCATGGGATAAGGGATGAGTGTGGGAGGCAGATTCACCCACAAATGGCCGAGATGAGGCCAAATTGCACAAGGACTAAATTAAAAGTTTCAGATGGATCAAGAGAGGAAGGGGTTAGCTGGGTTCTGTCCAGGTGCATCTGAGATGAAAATGGTGCATGATTTAAGCAAGACCTGACTGTTGAGGGAGCTTTGCAGATACAGATAGGGAAGAGGCCTCGGGTTCAGTAAACAATATAAATGGAGTGTCCAAGAAGGGACAAGGCAGTGAATACACATTCCTGGAGCTTTGTGAGAGCTTGAAATGAAAATATAATCCAAGCCAGGTTACAATGGTCTTTGTATGGCAGGATGAGGGATTTGGGTCCATGTTTAAGGTATGCTGCAGTTACTGGGGATTTCCAAAACTCAATACAGTATCTGGTCTCACTGAATAGAACCAGATTTGCCAGGCCAGCCCTTTAGGGACTATTCATTTCCTCAAGGCCACAGGACCTGCAGTTGTGTAGCTATTACCTGATAAGGCTGGGTACCAATTTATGGCCCTACCTTGGCAAATAAAACTAAGGTACTAAAATAAAACCCATCCTCTATTTAAGGGAGATAATTTATGTAAGTCACTTAGCACAATGCCCAGAACACAGTAAGTACTCAATAAATGTTGTTCTTATTATTATTGAATATTCAATGATATAGTTTTTCTTATTCCCATTCCATAATATACTGAAGCTCAGAGAGATGATAATATTATCTCCAGAGTTTGCAGCTGGCTGATGAAAAGCTAGCCTTTGAATCTGGGTCTGAGTCTAAAGCCCACGTTCTGCCCACCATGCCTGTTGCCAGAGCAGCTCAGCTTCTAGGTGAGGACAAGGGTTCTTAGATCTTGGCCAAGGGACACTGGAATGGTGGAGGTGCCAGGGTTAGAGAAGGTGGGGAGGAGTTGCCCATCCACTCATAACTCACTCCTATAATCAGAGCCTATTGTCTTTGGAAGCGCCTTCATTAGGTAGTCATTATCATTTTGGCTGGAAAACCAGTGTGGAGTGTGGAACTCAGTGAGAAGATAGCATAGTCATTTCTGTGTGCACCCCACCCCCAGTCATGCTTCTCTGCCCTCTGCTGAAAAAACCTTCTGGGTCAGCCTGGCCTGGACAGACATCAGAAGAGGCTCCCTGTTCTTTTTTGGGGGAGGGGGTTTCACTCCGTCGCCCAGGCTGAAGCGCTGTGGCACACTCACGGCCACCTCAGTGTTGAGCTGCTAGGGTGGTCTCAGCTTTCCAAGGAGCCAAATTACAGGTGTGCGCTACCACACCCGGCTAACGTTTTTGATTTATTGTAGAGATGAAGTCTCACCAAGCTGCCCAAACTGGTCTCAAACCCATGGGCTCAAGCAATCCACCTGCCTAGGCCTCCCAAAGTGCTGGGATTATAGGCTGAGCCACCAAGCCCGTAATTCTTACCTGTGGGAATGATATCTACAACCCACCTAGGGCTTTGTAACTTGTTTTGTCTCTCTTCAGGGAGAGAAAGCCTGTGTCTTCTGGAAGCACTTTGCATGGCAGGACACCATTCAGGGAAGGCACCTTTGTCAAGCTCTCTTGACATCCCAGCCTTAGCCATTTGGGATGTTGGGGGGTGGGGCAGAATAGTTACAGACATGTGTCACAATAAGCTATTTTTTCTTTTTTTCCTGAGACAATGTTCTTGCCCCTACTTATCAACCCTATCCTGGCTCTGGGGTTGCAGAACCATCCCCAGGAGTCATCTGAGCTTTACCTATAATTGAACACCAACCTATATTCGGGACAGTCCTACCCATCGAGGCAACTAAGAGAATTCAGCATCAAGGTAGTCCTGCTGCCAGCATTGCTGTGACCTTCTGTGCTGGTTAAGAACTGTGTTTTCATTCTGATTTCTAAGACTAAGCCTCCACTGGTATACATGCACCCTAACACCTGAACTGGAGCCTTAACCTGGATTACTTGTCCAGTCAGTACTCCATTGCTTCAGAGATGGGCCCCTACCTTGCCTTCTTTACCAATCTTTGGGACTAATGGTTGTCACCCATTTGGATCGTCACTTCTCCCAGTCCCAGCCTCCGAATCCTTTCACCTACCCTCTCTGCAGGTCTCTGCTCACTAACCCTGGCAGTGCCTTCCTGTTAACAAACCCTGCCTATCTCCTTTCACCATACCCTTCAGGATCAAACCCTCTCTTTTTGCCTGCTTAACCCTGGGTGGATCTTGGGGCTTTAGAGCATGTCTACTGATCCCTGATTTTTCTGTTCTCAAGGTCAGCCAACAGCAGGAGTCAGCCGGATGGGGCTCCCTGAACTTGCGGGCATTGACTGATTTTGAGACCTATTAAGAATTTCAATTTCAAATCCTAGGTGATCCAAACACACATTTTAGGGAAACTTGAGCAAATTTCATATTCTACCAGTATTTGCAAAGTAAGAAAGTCAAGTCATTATTAAATGATATCCTATTAGCTTATATTAATGAAAGCGGCGTAGCACAAAGCCATTCCTCTTGGTCCAGACATTGCTCCAGCCTTCCTGGCAGAGCTGCCTGGGACCCCACAACACCTCTAGCTCCTACTCTGTGCTTGGAGAAGTGCAGAGGCACAGGTTCTAGGCAGCATTCACTGGAGAGTTCAATCAGGTGGGAGGCAGGAGGAGATTGGCTGTCTTACTGTGATTCTCTATCCCTGGGCTCTGACAGTGACCAGGGATGTAGCCCAGAGTGAAGGATGTAGTTTTGTCAGCCAGTGCCAAACGTATTTGAAACTCTTATTCTTGCAACCAGCCCCTGACATCCTAGTTGTCACAATGCAAAGCAGACGGAAGTGACCTTTCCTTTCATGCCCACTCCTTACACCTTTAATTGCTTTTGGTATTAATTCAAGACAATTCACTCTCTTCTTTCTCATCAGGGGTAATGATGATCGCTATTGTAACTGACCCGGTCTTAGAACAGACGTATTGGCAATAAGAACCAACTAGGATAAAGAAGAAAAGGATTTACCACATGTTTTTTTATTCCAGTCCTCTTTTGATGGGCAGCATGGTTGGTTCCATGTTCTTGTGATTGTGAACAATGCTGCCATAAACATACGTGTGCAGGTATCTTTTTTATAGAGTCATCCGAGTTCTTCCGGGTATAATTCCAGTACAAAATCATGAGCTTTGCAGCAATGTGGATGGAATTAGAGTTTATAATATTGAGTGATCTCTCGCAGAAACAAAGAGCTGAGTATCACATGTTCTCACTTATAAGTGGACCTTGAACAACTACCATATTGCAATAGGAAAGGGAATGAAAGTAGCGGGAAGTTGCTAGGAGGGGGGTGTGTAGCTGGGATTGACAGTAATCGATATCTGCCTGGAGAAGGTTGGGGGACACATCATCAAAAAGGGTATCTGCACAATGAACATTTGTATACCTAACCCTGAATTGTACCCCACAATTTCAAAATAAATATCAAAAGAGGGAAAAAAAAGAAGAGAAAGATTTATCTCCTTTGCACCCAACATAATCTGGCATTCATGTCCTCCGAGAAGGCCTGGACTGATTTTCCAGGACTCTTTGGAGCTTCTAAAGAGGACCCTGCAACTGCCTTTCTAGCTACAAAAAGCCCCAGCTCAGCTCAGGTGAGATTGACAGGCAGTTGAAATGACATTCTGCTGACGTGACTAAGTGGGTCGTTGCCCTGGTGACTGAGTCTGGAGGTGGGTGTGGGGGTTGGGGGGCTCCAGGTCCTCCATTCACCAGAGTCTCCTGTGGACAACCCTTTTCCCTGGCATTTTTAACAATACAAACCTACATAAGAATACCTGCCACCAGGTGAAAAACAGGGAGGCCAGAGAGGCTAGTGATCACCTGAGACCATGACTCTATCCACAGCTAGACCCAAACATCACCCATTTAAAAACATGGTTTGGGTTGGCCATGACCCCGGATCTTTTTCATTAGAGTCACTCACCTGTTTCAGAACGTCAGAGTTGGAAGTAACTTGGAAGTCATCAGGTATGGCCTTTCTCAAACTTTCTTTGCTCACAGGCCTCTCTGAGAATTCAATGAAAATTACTATTTCCCCAGGTAAATGCACATGAATGTAACATCCATACTCACGGGCCTGCACATACAATTTGTAGGGAATTTATGGGTCCCCCAAGCCCATTCATGGGCTCCAGGAAGACTCCTTGATCTGTCTGCATCTTTACATTTATAAGACAAGGCAACAAAGATACAGAGATGATAAAAAAATCTTGCTCAGAGTCACACAGTCCAGTCATGGCTGAGCAAGTTTTTTTAAATCATCTCTGTATCTTTGTTGCCTTGTCTTATAAATGTAAAGATGTCACAGTCCAGTCACACAGTCCAGCCATGTTTCCTACCTGCCATTCCAGTGCTTCTCCAATGTTTCTTTAAATGTTGGGTCTTAGATCCAACACAGGCTTCTCGTGTTTGAGGGTAATTCCTTTGGCTGTATGCTATACACTAGCAGGGGTGCTGGGGGTTGGCTGAAGGCCATTGGCCAGGAGGATGCCTCGGGCTCTCACAACACAGCTGTGGCCAAGCAGGGAGTCTACAGTAGACCAGATCCAGATTAGATACTTTCTCAGGCTGGGCGCAGCAGCTCAAGCCTGTAATCCTAGCACTTTGGGAAGCCAAGACAGGAGGATTCCTTGATACCAGGAGTTTGAGTCCAGTCTAGGCAACATAGCAAAACCCCATCTTTACACGTTAAAAAAAAAGTCAGGCATGATAGTGCGCATCTGTAGTCCAGGTTACTTGGGAAGGCGAGATGGAAGGACCCTTCGAGCCTAGGAACTCAAGGCTGTGGTGAGATGTGATTGTGCCATTGTACCCCAGCCTAGGCAACAGAGTGAGATTATCTCAAAAAAGAAAAAAGATCCTTCCTCTGCCGTGTAACTCTGTGGAGAGAAAAACTGACACTCAGTTTTCTCATCTTTGAAATGGATATGGTAGCCGTGCCTATGACATTTGTGGTGGGAGAAGAGATAAAGCACCTAGCAAGTGCTGAACTGAACGGAGGCCACATCCTTTTCATGTCATCGCCTTTCTGGGGCACCCGGGTCACACCTGCATGCTGACACTGTACCCAGGGTGTGCTAATTTTGTGCTTCTCTTTAATGCTTCTCTTCCACCTGCTTGGCCGTCTTCCTGACTGGCCCTGAGCCTTAGGACTCCTGCTCAGGAAATACGATGCCAGCAGCAGAGAAGTTTGGGCCTTAAATAACTGCCTCCCCATACAAGGTTAGCCGCTGCCATTCCCCCGCCCCTCCTCGCTGCCTGTCACGGGGGTTCAGGCTGCCAGCTGCGAGGACAGTGTGCCCCCTGCTGGCCGCTTAGCCCTGGAAAACCGCGAGCCTTGCCTGGCAGCCTCCAGGCAGAGGGGCTGGAGAGTCAGAGGTGGGCCTCCAGCCAGGGCTGCAGTGGGGGCTGATCTAGGACCAGTCGGGCAGAGCTGAGCGGTCGTCACTTTCCCAGGCAGCGCTTGAAGGAGGAAGGCGCGTTCTAGGTGGTCTGCCTGAAGATTCTCCTTCCCTTCCCCACACACATCACCCAGCTGAAAAGGAACCCCAAGGGCAGTATGCTGCCCTGGGAAAGGGGAGAGGGCAGGGGCTGGAGGCAAGGGGGAAGGGAGAAGGGGAAAGGTCAAGGTTACATCTACAGATCTGGCCTGGGGGTGCGTGTTGCGTGTGTGTGTGTGTGTGTGTGGGGGGAGGGGGGGAGAGATAATGAGAGAGAAGGGTAAGAGAAAGACAAAGAGAGGCAGAAACAGAAAGAGAGAGAGAAAAACAGAGAGTGGGATATGAAAGAAACAGAGGTAAGAAAAAGCAGAGAGACTGGGAGGCAGAAACAGAAAGAGACAGATAGAGATAAAGAGAAATAGAGACAGATTCAAGGACAGAGGCAGAGACAGAGATGCAGAGAGAGGCAGTGAGACAGAAACAGAGACAGGGCAGCTACAGAAACAGAGATGAGAGAGTCATTGACAGAGAGAGGCAAAGAGAAACAGGGACAGAGAGGTAAAGAGAGGAAGACAGAGACAGAGAATGGAAGCGAGAAGATGTATACTTGTTTGGCCCAAGCCAGCCTCTCCCCTTAGGGCTCAGAGATCCCCATCTGAGATGAGGGCGGGAGGCTCCGGCTTTGGAAGTCTGCGCTTTCCCAGTCACAAAGGCCAGAGCAGTTGAGGTGGAGGCTCACTGAGTGACTGAGCAGGTGAACTATGGAGACCGCCTGGGGCAGCAGCGCCCCCTCAGAGCCTGAGCTCCCAGATGAAGGGACTGACGCAGACAAATCTCTTATCTTTCCCGAACAGTTAAATTCCCCCACATCAAGCGCCAATAGAATCCATCCCTGCAAGCCTGGGCCAGCCATTTCGTTTAGAGCGGCTGCTCGCCTTTCAATTTGGTCTTAAGATGCGATGGATACAAATTGCAAAGGTTTGGTCAGCTTTTGAGCGGAAAGCAAATTTTACAGCAGGGAAGGGGGAGGCGGGAGGTAGCGAGAGGCAAAGGGGAAAAAAAGCTGAAATAGAAAAATTGCTGAAAAGCCTCCTGCAGCCTGTCAGGAGTATTAACTTAGGATGATGTAGGAGAAACGACTAAGTGGTTTTTGTGTCAGCTACACTGAATCAAACTTGTTCAAATATATGCGTGTGAGTGTGCGTGGCAGCCAGCGGAGCCCACCTCAGAAATGGAAAACAGCCTCTTGGTTTTAAGGGTTTCTTATGTTTTGCAAATAGGAGAAAAGCTATGCATAAATTAGATTAGCAAGGGAAGATCCATGGGGGGGGCGGGCGGCTGTCTCAGGTTTCGGCTGGAGAGATGGTGAAGGCTGAGAAGACCAACCCTGGTTCCCGAGGACACCCCATCCTCCTTAGAAAGAAAAGGGAGCTAGGGGCAGGGGGTGGGTGTGGAGACCGCTGCAGCATCCAGTGGGGCAGGGGAAGGGGAGAACTTGAGTGTGAGGGAGATCTCAGGGCCCGAAAGTCTTGGGATGTGCTCTGAGACCTGCAGGAAGAAAAAAAGACCCTGCACCTTTCTCACTCCAGAATTCTAGATGTCTCCACCTGGACCATAAACCTCCATCTCTCTGCTCCCCAAAGGAGGTAGCAGCACAGAGGGAAAGAGCACTTCAGGTCCAAGGGCAGCTGGTTTCTGGGCCTGTCTTTAGCACTAGCCGGCCGGCCTCAGATAGTCATAGCTTTATTGAGTGCTTGCTGCATGACAAGTATTCTTAAAATTTATTAATGTGTTTTTAAGTATTAAGTAAGCACATATAATAAGTACCACGGACCAGGCATTATTCCAAGTGCTTTATGGTTATTAATTCATTCATCTAACCATCATAACTACTGCCATGGGGTAAGTACCATTGTAAATCGTCATTTTACAAAGAAGGCAAATTAGGACCAAGGAGACTGACTTGCCCATGGATACATTCCAGGGTGACAGCTGAGGAGTCAAGCTTGTATAATCCTCTCTCCCTGAGAGTAAGGGAACCTGTGACTTGCTTCTAGACAATAAAAGACAGCAAAGATGAGGGGATCCCTCCATGGTCGTGCTATGTTACATTAGTGTCTCAGCAAACTGTAGAGGTAGATGCTCTCCAGCAGGGCTTTGCCATCTGCGGATAGGGTCACAAGGTAGGGAACTGTGTGTGACCTCTAGGAGCTGAGGGCCTCAGTCCTGCAACCACCAGGTGCTACATTCTGCTAACACCCAGGGAACTTGGAAGAGGACCCCAGGTCTCCAAATAAGATCATGACACCAAATGACACAGTGATTGCAGCCCAGTGAGACCTTGAGCAGGTGTTGCAGCTAAGTAGTGCCTGGAATTCTAACCCACAGGAACCATAAGACGACAAATGTGGGTTGCTTAAAACCACTGAGTGTGTAGTGATTTGTTACATGGCACCAGAAACCTAGTGCAATGGCTGGACTGAGTTTTGAACTTGTGTTACTTCTGGTATAGCCATTATTTCTCACAGTCCTCTCAATAACTCTAAAAACTGGATCCTTTGATTTCCATTTTATGGATGAAGAAACTGAGGCTCAAGAGGGTTGGTGGACCTTGGCGGCACAGCTGCAAAGGGCCCCATTTAAAATTCCAGTGTCCACGGTCTCTCTAGCACCTGATGCCTATAGCTTCTGGGTGGGGTCCTGTAAGATTAAAAGCTAGATCTGGTCAGCTCTGAAGCTTGCCCACCTGTTAGATGATATCCCCTTTTCTCCACTCCTTCCTTGCTATTCCTTCAGCCCTTTCAGCATAGCCCTTCTTCTCTCCTTTCTCTGCCCCCCTCCCTTCATATCCTGAATCCTCCCTCCTGCAGATTCCCTGATGTCCAACTCACTGCCTTTTATTCCAGTCTTCATGAAGTGCCTCATAAATGACAGTGAGATGGGCTGGAAGGTACAAGACAGTCCTTTGATCCCATGCTTCTCTTTATTTCTCCACTTCTTTCCTGTCACTCAGACTGTGTCTTGCTTTTTTGCATCCTCACTGCTGGTCCTGAGGGTCAGCACCGTGGCACTGGCAGGTTCCACACCATCCTGGGGAGGCTGTGGGAGAAGAGGTGTGATTCCAGGGTGGCTTAAGAGCGGGTGTCATCCTCTCTGCTGACTTGTCTTTCCGAGGTGCCCCCTCCCAGGCCTCCTTCCTTCCCTCCTCCCCACCTTCACGTGGTGACCAGCACACCCCAAAGGAGGGCCCAGGCCCCACCCGCTGCCCCCTCCCTTCCGTTTCTCTCCATGTTCACCATCCTGTTCCAGCACATGACATCACCTTAGCTAAACTGCTCTCTACGTGCTGATCTTTGAGGGCTGACAGCCTGGAGCAGAGCCCGGGGAATGGCTGCCCCTCCACTGACCTCCTCCATCTGGCCTCCCTCTCGGACAGAGACTGGGAAGACGGTCAGTGAAGAAATGGTTCCTGGCACTTTCACCAGAAGGTGGGTAAACCATGCCAGGATTGCTTGTCCCTGGGCCAGAGGATGGGTGGCACAGCGCCCAGGAGCTTTCGAGGGCCCTTGTTATGATACGAGACAATGAAACCACTCTCAGCCTTGGATTCTTTGCAATTTACCTTATCCATTCCCAGCTGGACCTCCAAGACAGCATTTCAGCCAGTCCTCAATGCCTATGCTTATGTACACACATATTACACATATGTGTGTGTCCACAATACACTCACATGCATACGTGTATACGCACATGCACACAGATGTGTGCTCCCCGCACGCACACACATGCACACGCACATGTATGTGCACATGCATGCACAATACACGCATGCACACATGTATGCACAAAGACACACATATAAGCACACATACACACTTGATACACAAACACATGTATATGTACATTTGGCACACAAATACTTTCCTGCACATACATGCATAGCATACACACAAATTCACACAGGCACACTTATGCACACACACTGGCACACACACACAAGCATATGATCGCACATGCACACGTGCCCACACACGCACATTCACATGCACATGTGGGCACTTGTGTGTCAAACCAAATGCTTTGTTTCCTTACTAATATTTCTGTATAAGCTGTAGACTTTCCAGCTCACATCTAAGAACCTTCTTCTGTACCTGAAGCTTAAGCCTCTTTAATTTGATACTCTTTCTATGCTCTGAGCAATGTACATAGGATAAAAACTCTGACCTCAACATGTGCGGATCAATTGAGATAATGTATGTGAATGCGTTTTCTGGCGTGCAAAGGACTAAACAAATTAAATGCAGTCAAGTGTCCTAGCTGAGTTCATTTGCTCTTTGTGAGATGAGGATCCAGAGAGCCTGCCAATTGCATACTTGTTCTGTATTTGGGTTTTTTTAATGAAATACTGACATTTTTTCCCCTTCCTTTGGATCACAGGTGGTTTGTTTACATCTCTTGTTGCTGTTGTGGCTGGACTGAGGACCAGAAGAGATGGGGCAGCCATGGTGAGGGAAGCAGTGGACACAGGCAGCCTTTCCCTCCTACCCATGTCGAGTGACTGATTTCCAGGAAAGGGGATACAGCAGTAAGACTCAGAAGTTGCAGAGTTGGACTTTGTCTATCTGGGTCCAAAGGATTCTGCTCAGGGGCCACAGTTTTGCTGTGAGGCATCCCCGCCCACCCACCTGCTATCCTCAGACCAAGAGTTGCTTGGGCACTCTGAGGACTCAATGCAGAGAGACAGTCTGGGGTACCAGGCAGAGTAAGTGTCTCCCCCAACTGTGCAGGGCCTCTGGGGCAACTCTCTCAAGAGCGATGCTCTGGAGCAGCCACCAATTTCAGGAGGCCTGCAACTGTGCTCTTGTGAATGGGTGGTGGCCCCAGGGATTCTCAGATGTAGGGAAGACTTTCAGGGAGCATTAAGATGCGATGTTAGTGCCCTCACTCTGGGTCCAATCACCAAGGCTATTTGGGAATTACTTTTGACAGGACCCAGCTGCTTATACACATAGAAGATGAAGCCCCAGACATTATAGATTACTATTCATGGTGATCATCCCCAAAGCACGACATGCTGAAGATTTGAGTTCTGAATCAGAAAAGCCAGTCTAAAGACTTGGGCTCTGTTCCTTCCCTGTCAGCTCATGGATATCTAGTTTATTATACCCTTGATTTCTCCTGTTGGAATTCATCTCTAAACCTTTATTAAGCACCACTGGTGTGCCTAGCACTGTTCAGATTGGAAAAAGCACAGGAGGTTGTGCCTTTCCTGGGTGCCATGGATAAGTAGGGTGCGCGAGGCAAACTAGAAGAGGGTGCCCCGTTGGGCCACAAAAATGAAAAATGGTACCTTCAGTTACAAAATGACTTTTTGATTGGACTGACCAAATAGAAAAAGAACTCATGGTTTGGGGATTTCAGTCCCTACATTGCATTTTGTTAGACTCAAATTACACACCACAGGTGAAAATTCTATTCCTTTCATAAGGAACTCACAATCTAATTGGAGAAACAAGATAGACACAAAGGAAATCGCACCTGATTACACACTGCTTGGGAAGATTTGGTATGTGATGAGGGTTGGGGTTGGGCTGTCAGCCTTCCTGAGGGAGGATGGACGCCTTAAAGATTGAAAAAGATAAAGATTTAGTGTATGTCTTGCTGGATATTTCTCCTTTGCATCAGAGTGAAAACAACTCTCCTAATAATTTCAGATATACCAAATTAGTTCAAATCTATGGCCCAGAGAGCCTCAGATTCTATCTCCTGTAGATACCTATTTAAAAATTGGGCAAAACATCAAGAAGGTTGAAATCCACGAAACTGACATCAACAGATTAAGGCTGTGACTTGAACTTCTCCTAGGAATGCTGTCATAATGCCATAGCAACAATGTTGATATAGTAACTGAAATAACTACCCTTACTTGTGGTATTTGTGGAACATGGACTACCTGCCAGGTACTGTATTGTGTTCTTGGTATGAATATCTCATGTAATGCTTAGAACACCCTTACAAAGTATCTATATTTTCTGATTTCACAAATAAGTAAACAGGTTCAGAATAAATAATGGCAAGAAGAACACTTATATAGTTCTTACTGCGTACCAGGCCCCATTATAAACACTTTATGTATATTACTTATTTAATCTTCGCAATAATTGTATAAAGTAGATGGTCTATTTTTTCCTATTTTATAGATAAGGAAAATAAGGCTCAGAGATGCTAAACCACTTGTCTAAGGAAGTAAAAAAAAAAAAAAGCTCAAATCCCCATGGCTGACAAATAAGAATCAAAATTCAAAGCTAGGTTAGTGGGTCTCCAAAGCCCAAGATCTCATGCCCTAATATAAGGCAGCGTAGCTTGAGTTTTCTTCCATGGAAGAAGTCCTATGAGCAGAGGCATGAACATATACCCCCAGGGGTCTGGGAGTACTGCCTAAGGCAACTAGCTGTCAGTGTGAAATTTCTTTGAAGCTTTGTGCTTTATCTTAGAAATTTTTTGTGAATTTTGCATTCTACTCCATAATGTATATTTTAACATAAAAAACAATGTTTTGATTTTGGCTGTTGTTCTCAAAACTTTGAGGAAAAAAGATGCTCCTGGAAGCCATGCTATGCTTACTCCATGGCTTTGCCTATCTCTTGGGTCACAGCTAGACACTCCTAGGTTTATACATACCATATCCATGGTGAGAATGGTCGAAATAGACAGAATGTGGGTCTTGGAACCACCCAGATCAGAGCTCAGATCCTGATTCCATTTGTCACCATATTCTGTGACCTCATCTCAGAGTCACAGACCCTCATCTGTAAATCAGAAATGATAATATATGCCTGGAAGAGTGGGATTATGAAGAATGAGGTGAGGTACATGACACTTAGTAGGACCTTGATAAGTGGTGTTCTTCCAATTGACTTCTTATGACCTGTCATGCCTCTATTACCCAGAAACTACTATGGGTCTGTCTACTACTGTTTATCACTTGAGCAATTTGTCTCTACAATCCTCCAGTTTTTGTTTTTTGATAATGGAGCTGCTGCTCATTTTCCTGGAGAAGGAGCTCTGTATTTATTTTATATTCCTGGTAAGCCTTCCACATCCATGGAGCTTAGGTGGGAGTTGGGGACTTTCTCTCTCTCTCTGTCACCCACATTCTGGTGATTTGTTGACTGAGAATAAGATTTATTTCCTGTTGACATGGTAGCTTTGCTCAAAAGAAAGACCACCTTGAAATGTATGAATAATATACATGCTATCTTCATATTATGCTTGCATATATTCATATAATATGCATGTTATATCAGATTTCTGCTTTAAGCACTTTCCAAGATCTTCTAAATCTTCAACCAAGGATTAAACAGAGAAGAGACTCAACTGGCTAGGTGGTGTCCGAAAACTGGCAAGAAGAGCTCCCATGGTCCTTTACACAACTTTGCAGTTGTAGGAAAACCAGTTAACCTTGCTGAGCCTTATTTTTCTCATTTGCAAAATAAAGCTAACAAGGTAAAATATGATTATTAGTAATTCTTTATCACACTCATTGCAATGACTATTATTTAAAAAGCCGGAAAATAATAAGTGCTGGTAAGGATGTGGAGAAACTGGAACTCTTGTGCTTTTCTGGTGAGAATGCAAAATGGTGCAGCCTCTGTGGAAAACAGTACGGTGACTCTTCAAAAAGCTCAACATTGAATTGCCATGTGATCCAGCACTTCAACTTCTAAGTATATACCAAAAATAATTGAAAGCAGGGACTCAAACAGATAGTTGTGTACACCGGTGTTTATAACAGCATTATTCCAAATATCCAATAACAGATGGATACAGTGAAATGTTATTTAGCCATAAGAAATGAAATTCTGATATTTTAAGGTTCGTGGATGAACCTTAGAAACATTATGCTAAGTGAAGTAAGTCAGACACTAAGGGAAAAAATATAATTCAACCTTCACAAAGTGCCCAGAATTGTCAAATTCATGGAGACAGAAAGAGGGCAGTAGTTACCAGGGTCTGAGGGAAAGGCAGAATAGGTTGTTGTTATTATTTAATGGGTACAGAGTTTCAATTTAGGAAAATGAAAAGGTTCTGGAAATGGATGGGGATGGTGATTGCATAACAACGTGAATGTACTTAATGCCACTGAACTATATAAACTTAAGAATAGTTAAAATAATAAATATTTTACCAACACAAAAAAATGTATAAGAATGCTTCAAAAATAAAATATTGTTAACTTCCCCCCCCCCTTTCTGTTCTTCACTAGATTTGGAAGTCAAATTCTTCCTTGCCTTTGAGGAAAAAAGGAAAATAACTTTAGGCTTAGTAGAGTCCTAGGCCATTAGAATGTAGAAATACAATTTCACAAAGCTCAAACCAGAGTCAACTGGGAAAGTAATGGTGCCTGGAAATTGGCTTTGGAAAACTGGTCTTTGGTCTGCCCAGTCTCTGGGTTAGTGATAAGGCGAATGCTGGGGCTGTTTCTAGTAATTTGTCCCTGGCCAGCAGTCAGGAAAGTATCCTGTGTCTGCAGAAGCATAAACAGCTCTGAGGAAAGGGCAGAGGAATCTTCTTCCCAGAAGCACTGCTGGGATCTTCATACAAGATAACTGGCCTCCACAGCAGCAATGTGACTTTATGTTAATCTACAGCTGGGGATGTGTACCCTCTGCTGGCAGGTGTAATGGCCAAGAGTTACACCTGAGAAACCCTCTCTAATGTGTAATACGCAGACTTTGAGTTATTCTTGCCTTCATCTTTGGATGCCTCTGCTTAATCACCATCACCACTGAAATGATCCAGCAAAGATCTACTAATGACAAAAATAAGGGAAAGTGATGGTTTTGAAAAGAAAATAACAGAGCTGAGAGTGATGGGTTAGTAGAATAATAATAATAATAACGATAGCAAAAACAGCCTCAGAGCTGTTGAGAGAATTAAACAAAATGAGAAAAGAGGTCTTGGCACATAATAGTTGTTCAACAGATGTGAATTCACGCCCCTTTTCCCTCGGGGATGGTACACGCTACATCTGAACACCTGCCCCGTCCAGGTTACTCCTTCTCTTCTCGGTCTCTCCTCTCCCCCAGCTCCCTCAAGGTCACAGAGAAGTATCATTCCTCCAGCAAATCTCCTACCCTACGAGTTCAGCCACCCGCTGCTGCCCAGACACTCATATTCCAGCAGCTCCACTACTATGCTTAGAGGAGAGAGAGTGGAGTTCATTATTCCATTCAACTTCACGAGTTTTCTTTCTGTTATTAGAAAGATTTTTCTGTATGGCACAAGAAAATTCATAAGAAAGAAACACCCCGACCCTTAGAATCTTGTTCTCCTTGCTCCATCGGCCCTCACACATTTCCATTTGGATTGATTGCCTACTACAGCCTGTGAGCTTTTGAACATCAGATTTCAAAACAGAAACATAAAAGCATGAACATGAAATGAGCAGCTCGATCCTGCCCTCCATGCTGGGGGACGCGTGTTCTTGAAGTGCAGGAGAGAGGGGTGTCTTGTCTTTCCCGCCTACCCCATCTCCTGGGCTTCTGATGCCAGCCTTTCCTGTGACTCTGACAACAGAATGGAGACTTAGCAATTTTTTATGATCTAAACACTGTGTTGGGCACTAGAAGGGGCCCCAAAGTAGAGGATTTGGGGTTTGAGTGTATAGAAAACTCGCCAAAAAGATTCAAAATGCATGCCTATGGGATCAAAACCAAGGAAACGCTGTAAACGAATATTATATCTAAATGCTAAAGGAATAGATAATGTTAGTCACCACAGAGTGATCTTAAAGTAACAATCAGAGACTATGAAATAAGAGATAGCAAAACTTACAGGTAGGCAAATGTACCTGATTTAATGTGGTCAAATCTGCTTTCAACCCTTTCTACTCTAACTTACTCATTATTCTATAAAAATCCTCATTTCTGTTAAAGGCAGTTACCATTTACTTAGTCACTCCAGCTAGAAACTTAATTTCTCCTTCTCCTTCACCCCAAGCATAGTGGTCACCATGTTCTATTGATTTTTTTCTCTTAAATATCTTCAAAAGTGGGTTTTTCTGTCTGATTGCCTGGCCACGATCTCTGTCCAAGCTTTGATCACTGTAACTTGGATAACGGCAAAAACCTTCTAGCTGTTCTGTTTCTTGCCTCACGCCCCTTAGATTTCCTCTCACTGTTGTTGAAGTGGTGTTTCTGGAAAGCAAGCATGTTTGCTTCACTCCCTTATTTTGAATGCTTTAAGGAGTCCCGTTCTCTTTGAGTTACTATGCAAGCTCTTTTTTTTTTTTTTATCTGTAATTGTGGAGTTTATTTATTTTATTTTTTTTTAATTAATTTATTTTTTTCATTAATCAGTATTTTTTATTATGGTTTTGTGGGGTACAGTTAAGGGTTAGGTGTACAATGACGTTTCATTCAGGCACCCTGTAGATAAGAAGTGTTTTCCCATCCCCCGACAGATATTTGCTAAAGTGACATTACAGGACCTACATGATCTGGCCTCAGCCTACCTCTTGAATGTCGCTTCCTGCTACAACCACCTTGTGCCTCAACCTTTCTTTTCTCCTGGAGGTTCCTTCAATAGTTTGTGTTCTTCTATACCTGTTGCAGAAACTATCTCCCCTGCTTGTAACAACTTCTCCATGCTTCTTTTAGTCCTCACCTACAAAATCCTCAAGATGCAACTCATGCATTCATGTGTTGCTGAAGAAGACTGACCAGACATCTTCTATTCCATCCTTTCCCTAACATGTGCTCCCACCCTTGTCACAACACTCACTGCACTCACAGCATTGGTGGCTGATTGGATTGGTGACTGCTCTCAGAACAAGGACTGTACCTTGTGCTTCTTTCTCCATCCAGGACCTGACACAGAACTTGAAGCAGGGCAGACTTCATAAAGATCAGTTGAGAAATGAATGTTAGAATGTAATGTGAGCAAAACCATGAAGGTGGGAATTAGATGTTAAATCTCAGAATACCTGGACTAGAAGAGGCCTTGTATGTTTTTAAGTCCAACACTCTCATTCTAAATGATGAAGAATGTGGGTTATAGAGAGAGAAAATGACTCCCTAAGTTTATACAGGTAGAATTAATATTAACAGGTAGTTTCTGATAGTACAAGCTTGAAAGAAAGAAGGATCAAAGTGGGTCATGAAAATGGAGATAAAGATTAAAATGCAAATTGGTTAAGCGACTCAGATTTAGAAAGAGATGTGGGAGCAATAATTATATCACTGAGGATGGACAGAAAATGGAGAACCAGATCTAGTCCCAGCTGAAGACTTTGTGTGTTGACATAAGGAAGATAGCAGTGGTCATGTCCTGGGAAAAACAGATATTTGGAACAGGTGTGTCCTCTCAAATGACACTTTCTTGGTGGCACCTGCTCTCTCACAGGAGCTCTGGAAAAGTGGATCAGCTAGTCTTCCCTTCTAGAGAATCTTTGTCAAGCTTTAAGTGATGTGTGCCTGCCTGCCTACCCCCAAGACAGAGATTCCCTGGCTTTAGTCTTTCTTTATTCTTCTCAAAACCCCATATTTTTTTCTGTTTAGTCCTTGTTACCCTTCATGAAAGCCATGATCTCGTGGCCTGTTAATTCTCAAGAGTGCCTACTATGAAATACTACCTGGCCTGGTTTCTCTCACCCAAACCCTTTCTCCAAACATACCCATCAACCCCCAAGCTGCCTTGCCTATTTTTGGGAACCTTCTACTCTTTTATTGGCTATTTTAGCCTTGACTATCCACAGCAGGTTACTCTCTAAATTCCTCTTAAATGTGCCAGACACTTGGAATATAAAGAAAGATTCATCTTGGTCTCTGCCCTTGAGGCTGTTAGTCTCTGGTGGGGGAGTAGACTTGGGGTCATTCATGAACCAGTGTATTGGGTGCTGTGGTCTAGGCAGGAAAAAGCCCTTTTGGAGCCTGGGGGTACTGGGACAACAGCAACTCACTCTGCTATATTTGACTTTTGAGAACATTTTGGCCTTGAGAATCTCTAAACGTATTTCTCAACTCCTGGGTCTTCATCAGGCTCCCTGACAAGACAATTCTGTCTCTTTCTGTCAATTTCAGAGATGTAACACTTCGTAGTCATTCTTTTACTTAATTTCTCTCCATGATACTTCACTGATCCCTTGGTATATACCGGCTGGCACTCAAGAGCCTATTTATTTTCTCCTGGGCACTCTACTCGCTCACAGGATATGTTGCTGTCTCCTCCACATTTCATTTTCTTTGATTACTCTCGTTCTGAGGACGGGAGTTGCAAAGAAGACATGGAGTGCATTTTGCCAATTACAGATGGGCAAAATAAAGTTCCAAGATGTTCAATCAGTCTTCTGGTTCATTAAGGAGATCAGGACTCTGGTGCTCGTTGCTCTAAGGACTCCTGGTTGGACATCCTGGTCCCTGATGGAATGATAGAGATGATTCCTTCCAGTTACAAATCTCCACAAAGAAGTCCTATAGTCAGGGAGGAATGGAATAAGGTCTTTAATCCAGCCCTGAATGACCATTTTTAATGGGAGAAGAGGTAACAACTGGTATGAGAAGTGAGGTTTCTGAGGGAGAAGTTCTTGGAGAATGGCCTCTCTAGGGTGTTCATCTGTGCCTTCAGTAACCTACCTAAAAGAACAGGAGTCAGTATGCTGCTATCTTCTGCCGCAGTCAATGGAGAAGTAGTAGTCCTAGAAAGAGATACCCAATACAATGAGTCGTGGTAGCAAATATTGAGGTCAGTTTAGAACTAAAATAGGACCCATCAGAATGGAATCCAATTAGAATTTAAATAATTAATATGTGAGGTTCTATCTCACAGAGAGCTCCTGGAGCTTTCTGGGAAGTCTGTAAGTTCTAACTGCAGTGGAGGGACCATAGGCACTTTATTTGCACTTTTTGTTTGCACTTTATCCAGAGCATCCAGATGCCCAGGAAGTCAGGCAAAAGCTTGGATCCTGGAGAAAAACAGTGCTGGCTGCCAGCTTCTTGTCCCTCTGTCAGAATACCCCAGCAGCTGTGGTGGGCTGGCAACCTGTGGACAACATCTGCACACAGATCAGAATCCCAGCATATGCATGAAATCTACTTCTTTGCTTATCTCATTTTGAGTGAAGTGCTGTATTTGATAGCATTTCTTGACCAAGTGATAATATTAAATAATTTTTACTTAACTTCATTTTAGTGATTCTTTTAATTTAAACTTTTGGTATCATGTTCCTAATGTTTTTGGCAATGACTTTGCTTTTTCAAATTATTGCATTAAAATTGAATTTATTTTGGTGACTAAGCTTTTGGTGTCCTCTTAAATTCTGTGTTCTCTTAGCCTTACCTAGTCTCAGCCCTCCTCAACTTAATGGCCACCACCTCAAAGACTTCCTCCTTGATCTTTCTATTCAAAGTGGTTTTCCAATCCTGCACCTGCCCAGATTCTGCACCTGGAATCTGATGTGTTTTGCAAACTTACAGCATATCTCATTTGGAGTTGCCATATTTCAGGTGGTTTAGAGGCACCTGTGGCCACTGGCCACTGTGATGGATGACACAAGCTTAAAGGATTGGCTTGTGGTTGTTCAGACAGCTACACAGTTGACCAGCTCTTCCGACTTCTATTGAAGAGGGCTTCCTGGAAGGGGTGAAGTGTTGATTGAGTTTTGAAGACAGTAAGCAAGCCTCTTTCATTACTGTTGGCTTTAACAGCACTGCCATTATTCTAAATGATCTCACCTAGCTTTGACATATTTTTTCTGGTTTATTCATCTACCACTTGGTGCTAGGCCAGGGAACTTGGGAGGAAGGCGTGGATGTGTTAGTAGAAGGAGAAAGAGAGTTGTAATTCTGGTACAGAGCTTCCAACAGTAATGGAAATTCCATGTCTGGTGATAAGAAAAAAAGTCTGGGGATCAGAAACTGAGTGCCCCAACACAGGTCTGATCTTCAAGGGCTCTGAGGTCTTGGCCAAGCCTCTCGGTGCCTCTGGGACCTGGTTTCCTCCTTTAGTGGGATGGAGGGGACTATTCCATCCAGATCACAGGTATGAAATGGGCTGCCACAGGCAAACCTACTCCTTTTTGGAAAACTTTGATAACTGATTTCTCAGCAACTGGACAGAAAGCCCAAGTACGGTAATGCCCAATAGAAATATGCCAGTTGCAGATGCAAGTCACACACATACCTTTACATTTTGTTTTTTAAAATTCTTATTTATTTTTAATGGATGAATATTGCATAAATTTGTGATGCATAACATGAAGTTTCAAAAATATATATATGAGATAGCTAAATCAAGCTAATTGACAGATACATGTTTATTGTTTGTGTGTGTGTGTGTGTGTGTTTGTGTGTATGTGGTGAGAACACCGAAAATCTGCTTCATTTAAGTGTTCAAAAGTTACATTATAAAATGCAAAAGGAGATAGGCGAAACTGATTGTAATAACACATTTCATTTAACTCAATATTTTCAGAATATCAGTTAGACATGTAATCAATGAAAAATTATCTATTTTACATCATTTACATATTACATATTTTACATGTTTTTCTTTCCCTGTGAAGTCTTTAGAATCTGGTGTGTTTTGCATACTTAGCACATCTCATTTGGAGTTGCCACATTTCAGGTGGTCTAGACACCTGTGGTCACTGTGATGGACAGCATTGGCTCAAAAAATGGACTTGCAGTTGTTCAGGAAGCTACACAGTTGGCCAACTCTTCCCATTCCTGCTGAAGAGGGTTTCCTGGAAGGGGTGGAGCTCTGATTGCGTTTTTAAGCCAATAGGAAAGGAGAGGACCTGAAAGGCCAACTCTGGGCAGAAGAATGGAAGCGATGGGTCAAGAGGCAGTAGAGAGCCTGGCCTGCCTCCTGGGCATGCTTCCTGATCATGGAGGAATCCCTCATTGCTTTTACATTCTTGGGTCCAATTCCACTCTGGTAGGGGGCTCACAACTAATTTTCACTTGCTTGCATTATATTTTTTTATTTTTCTATCTCTAGTCGAATGCATAAACACCTCGCAAGGATCCATCCATTTAGCCTCTACTTTTGAGTTAGCTCCCAGTTGGTTCGCTGAAGGCCCTCTGCTCCCCTAGCTTGTGCCTCAGTCTCTCCCCCTATGGAATGCAGTTAATAATATCCATTCTTGACCCACCCCTAGCTCCAAGAAAGAATGTAGGCTCAAGTGAATATTAATGTGTGAAAAGTATTTGAAGCAATGCAGAACAAGGGGCTTCAACACAAAGTGTTTAATTATTCATTTGTTTTTTCAAATCCACACATAACCTTTAAAAGGTCCCTGGCATGAGGACTTCTGGGGGGTCCTATTGAACTGATCTTACAAATAATTTGCAATACCCTCATTCTATATTCATTTGCTCTGTGGAGGCAGATGTATGAATGTAAACAGGTTGTGTCTGGTTGAGGAGAAGTACTGATCCTACCACCAGCATCTCTGGGACCATTGGGCGTGCATTTTGCTATAAGTTCCAAACACTTTTTTCTCCTGTAGGAGGAACAACCTGTGACCTTTACAACTTCAGCCTCCTGGAAGAATAGTGCCTGTTACTCTTAAAAGCTGTGCCGTGCCAAACCTCTGCATGTAAACCTACAACCATCGCCTTTTTAAAAAATAGCATTTCATAGAGTTGACATGCTTTGTTTGTAACAATTACATTTCTCACCTAGCAGCTTAATTGGATTTTTGTTTAGTAACTTGTATAGATCTTTTCACTGGAGGATACCACCAGCTTCTGGGAAAGAGCCAACAAGCCCTCAGATGATGAAAACAGAGATATACAAGAATTAGGACTACCATTGTGAATAAAAAGGACCAGTTGGGATCCTCAAGCTGGGGAACGGTACCTATATATTTTGTTTCCAAAAAAATTAGTGTGAACCTCCTTTCACATGCCATTTCCTACCCCACACAAATATCTTATTCTCCTCTTCACTTTCTTTGCTTGTTTATCCCCTTGGAGTAGAGGCCTCTCTGGGTATTACAGAGGGAAGGGACTTCCCTGGTACAGTTTTAGAAAGCAAGATCCTTGGTCTCTGATGGGAGGTCACTGGCTTCAGGAGAGATCAACTCTCCAATCTAGAAGGTTCATCAAAACTAAGCTACCTAAGGATTCCTCTTGGGTTCCTGATGCTGCAGTTATAATTTGTAAAAGAATACCGAGAAATCATTATGCCTCCATGGGAAATATGTATGAATGCACATATTAGTACAGGCCACACTGTCCTTCATGGTGTCTTATTAATGGAACACATTTGTGTGCTCTTCATTTCTTACTAGGGTCCTGCATAGTAAGAACCCCTTTTACAAAAGAGGCCACAGAAGTTACAGAAAATTAGGGAAATAGCCCCAGTCACATGGTTGTCTAGTAGTTCCACAAGAACGAAAGACCCTCCCCAAAACTTAAAGGAGGCACTATGGAGATTAATAAGGGAAGAGTTAACTTTATAAGTTAACTCTTTATAAGGTGGAAAGTGCACACAGAGAATTATTTTCTTATGAAGAACAAGTCATGGAACTGGAATCCAAATGCTTCCATTCAAAACTGGAATCTGAGTCTTTTCTATCCTTATACATATATGTGTGTTCTCAGACATATACACACATGCACAGTGTATTCATGAATGCAAATATATCTGTGATATCTCGGTGCTATTGTCATTTAGGTTGTTTATACACAAAGCTGCGAGTGGGAAACCTTGGTTCTCTGGTACAGATCAGATCAAGGTGGTTCTTATGCATCTCAGGTTGTGCCATGAATGTCTTCCCTCAAGTGTATCCAGGATCTTTCCTGAGATCTCTGGGTGGACCTTGGTGAAACCCCTTTCAGTCTATAGAGATTCAGCCTGCAAGTGGAGATGGTCTGAGCTCCCTAAACAGTAAGAGTATAAACGGAGTGAACTTGGTCTCTGCCAAGGATAGAATGAAGGACATCTCTCGTACAGAAGGAGGCAATGAAATTGCCTTTACAAGTTAGGAAATGACTTAAGGAGATGATTACTCTAAGAAGGACCATAGGCAGAAGTGTGAGAGACTTAAGCAGAGATAAGATGAATAAAAGGGAAGAAGACAATAGAAGGGGTCTAAGGATGCACCCCTCGCCCTCTAACCTTTACCCCCCAGGTCAATGTCACATCAGTCTCTGAGTTTCTGAAGCAGACACAGAGACAGGGGCTGTGTACCTTGGGATTTTTATGCTCTGACGCTTTGCTTTTAGGTTGTGGTATTAAAAATTGCATCCAGTTCTTCTTCTGCTTAACTGTTGTGCCTGAAAGAGAGTTTGGGGAATTCCAGGGATCCCATTTGCTGGACTTATGCTAAAGGGCTGACAAATGACCTCAGTGCTGCCATCCATGGGGAGTTCACTTTTTGGAAGATGGAGTTTCTGGAGCAGACTCCAGCCCTTGACAGCCTGTTGTTTCATTCATCCTCACAAGATCCTGGAAGGTATCCCCAAAGCAGAGAACTTGCATCATTATTTTTCGACACACTGGAAATGAGAGCTTGAGAGGTCAAGGGATTTTTCTCGAGACACATAGTTCAGTAAATGAGAAGGGCACACAAGTAGCCAGCATCTCTGCCTGTCTGTATATCAGCAAAGGAAAGAGGGGAAACTCAGATTGCCGCTGGACAAGTCCTCGCCCTTTTCATGGTCACCCTATGTCACTGCATAGCAGCAACCCAAGACCCCCTGGCCCCAAAGCAACTGGGCTTATGACCCCAGAGAAAGCTGGGGCAGGAGAGATCCTTCTCCCAAATCAGGAGACACGGACATATAACCCCACTCTCTCCTGACACCTCATTTACTTGGTACAAAACTCACTGTCTTCAGAACAAAATTGTCTTGTCTTTTCAATATCTTTTCAACCAAGGCAGAAATATCAGCAAGATTTAAACCCAAGCGCCTAATCCGTTTTCCCACAGGTAGTCTTAGTGAGGAAAGGTGCGGATGAGAACTTGTTTAACAGAGAGAGCCATTACACAGCGCTGTGCAAATAGAGACGGAAGAGCCACTGACAGTCCCAGACAAGTTTGAGAAAGATCCTAGCTAGACACATTTGTACTAATTTGTCAGAGATTTCGTCCACTTCACCCTTCATTATTCCTGTTGCTAACAAGGGAAAGGGAAGGGAAGGAGCGAGGAGACACATACACATACACAAACACACACACACAACAGAGGAGCAGGAAAGGGGGGGGAAGAGAAAGGGAGATGGATAGAGATAGAAAGAGAAAGGAAGATGGAAAGAGAAAGAAAGAGAGAGAGATGGGTAATCTTGAGAGAGACACACAGAGAGAAAAAAGAAGGTAGAAAAAGAGAGAGAGAAAGAGAAAAAGAAGGAAAAAGAGAGAGAGACACACACAGAAGGAGAAAGGTAGAGAAATGGAGGGGGAGAGCAAAAGAGAGAGAGAGAGAGAGAGACAGACAGAGAAAGAGAGTCAGAGACAGAGAAAGAAATATAAGAGAGAGAGAGAGAGAGAGAGAGAGAGAGAGAGAGAGAGAGAGAGAGAGAGACAGGCTTGATTACTTCTGCTGCCCAGTGCTGACCCACATCCCAGGAGTCTCTACTGTCAGCAGGGAGGATGCTTTCAATATCCCTGTTTCCCACATAGAGCGTCATAAATGGTCCTCTCTGGGCTTTGATGTCCAGACACTGGGCTAGATGGCTGGATTTTGCTCTCAGACAGTACCACCACTTCCTCCCTCTGTGATGTTGGGCAAACGGCATCCCCACTCTATGCTCAGCTTCCTCACTTGTGAAACAGAGGTAGAAACAGAACACACCTGGCAGGACTGTGAGACTGGCAGAGTTGATGTTTGCAGGGTCCTCAGCACATGCCCGGTGCATAGTGTGGGCCATGGAAGTGACCAGTGAATACATAAACCTCTGTTTCAAGTCCTCTTGCCCTGCACTCCACACCTGACCAGGGCTTCCTTCTTGGGGTGCTTGCTGTTCACTTCCCAGGTACACACTCCTTTTGGACAGAGGCAACCAAAGTGTGCATTCCTGTTTTAGGTCTTCCTACAGCCATGCACTGGATTCTTTGGGGACTCTGGTAGGAAATGCACAAAGAACTCCTTGATCAGTGCATTGTTTGTCCCAGGCTCAAGTACCCTTGGTCCCCTGTGTCATGTTCTGCCTGCCTCTGCCTGCTTTCCCCTGCTGGTCAGATTCACCTCCCTTCCTTCATCTGAGGTGTAGACTCTGGGGCTCTTTCTCTGCACAACAATTTCTGTCTGTGTGATTCTGGACAAATTGCTTATCTGGACTTCACCTCTCCTTGTGTGCAACAATTTTTCTCTACTTCCCTGGATTCTGATTGACTTGTCCTGACCTGGATGTGTTTTCCCCCTGAAGATGAAGGTTTCTGGCATCTGAAGACCCACTGGCTTTTGGTCCAACATCTTCCTGGGTGCAGAGTCTGAGCTTTTGTTGTGTCCTTATGGCCCCAGCCCTACCCCATTGCAAACACAGTCATCAAGAATGCACACAGATAAGGTGTTAGGAAACACCTTTAGTAGAACTTGATGCTGGATTTATTCGGAAGGTATTCTTATCCCCTTAAGGACCCTCTGAGAAGGCTGGGTATCAGAGGTTGGACTGTTTTCTGCCTGCTTTTAATAAAATTTTCCATTAATTAAGCAGAGCGGCATGGGCTGCAGCCCTGGTCACATTATTTGTCTTTTTATTTGGTAGTTACATGGCAGTATCTTCAGTACCGGAGGCCTGGAATTATACACTGGGCCCTAATATTTCTAGACTCAACAGGAACAAATATGCAATTATGTAGTTCAGTGGTGCAGTGCTACAGTCGTGCAGGGAGGAATGAGAGGCGCCACTCCAGCTCGGGGAAAGTTCCTTTGAAGGAACACTTTAGGCCTTGGACTTGACTCCCTTCCAAGCCCAGAACCTCTGTCCTGGTAGCCAGTAAGAAACTCCACCTGCTTCTGGCCAGAGTGCAGGGCACCCTTCCAAATCCTTCAGGACAAAGGAGGTACAGCGTGGCGCAGGGAGAACTGGTTCTCTATGTGTCTTGCACATCTCTTAACGTTCTCATGGGAACTGCCTGGGTTCATCTGTGTACGTTTTGGGGAAGTTCCTCATTCTTTCTGAACCAGGGCAAGGATGGAAATGACACCTGCTTCAAGGGTTGTTCAGAGGATTAAATGAGATCATCCAAATAAAAGGTGTTTCTAGTGTTATGATCTCCATTTGACAGATGAGGAAATCAGGGCTCGGAGAGGCTAAGGAAAATGTCCAAGGTCACACAGCCAGTAAGTTCTATCATCATTCCAGCCCCTTTTGTGTCTGTTCTGTTGTTTCCTTTCCCCTAAAATCATGGTAGGTGTGACAAAATCATTTAGTGGCACCATCTGTTCTAGTGGCCCTTGACCATGGTTTAGACAGGGAGTCATGCTGTGCCCCACTCTATATGCAAAGGACAGCCTGCTTAGAATCAGTGGGGCTGGAAGAAATATCCCAGGACATCTTGCAAAAGTCTTGAGATTTCTCTCCTGGGGCTGCTTCTGAGTGCTACACGGATAGTGAGAGCAGGAGAATACAGCACTTCCCAATAATCTTTCCTGAGGGCTCTCAGAGACCCCTGTGTGAGTATGAGTGTGAATGTGTGTTTGCAAGCGTGAGAGTGTACAGATTTGTGAGGGTGTATCTATGTGTGTGACTGAGAGTGTGTGCATGTGAGTGTGGGAATGTGGGTGAGTGTGCAAACGTCTATGGGTGTGTGGATGTGTGTGTGAGTGTGATGTGTGTGTGACCATTTATGTGTGTGAGTAAATATGTCTATATGAATGTGTGTGTGAATGTGTGTGTGTTTGTGTAAATAAATGTGAGCACACGGGTATGTTTGCGTGTGTGTGAATGTGCAAATGTGTGTGTGTTGCAGGGGTGTGTAGGGGCTCCAGAAAAGAATCTCAGAGCCAGAGGTTTCCATGGCAGCTGAGATACCCGCTGGTCCTTAAATAATTAACCAACCAGAGCTTTTAAATACATTTCAAAACAAATACTCATTTCCCTTTAATGCAGTGCTGATTCCCCTCTTACGCACTGCCTGAGGCTACACGAGCCCAACTGACTGTAATTCGCCCTCTGATGCAGCAGCAGCTTCTTGGGTTGTCAGGGAAAGCAGCTCCTGGTGTTGGGGACTAGTCTCTGCCCTCACCTTGTCCAGAGGAAGAAGGGGAGAAGGAGAAGGAGGTGTTCTTCCTTCCATTCTCCTTCCAAAGGTGGACTTGGGGATATCTAAGAGGTCAGTTGCAACTGACCTCCTGCTCATTTGCTGAGGGTCTGACAGGCAGGTTCCTCTGAGCAATTTCCTCTTGCCTCCACCTCCTAAAAGAGATGTCTCCCCTGTGCACAGCCCTTCGGATCACTTTGTTCTCTGGTGGCAGCTTGCCTTGGCGAGTGTGCATGAACCCAGCTTCCCCTTCCCTCTCCTGCATCATCTGTTCCTGCCCAACTCCCATCAGATACATATATCGTCTTGGTGCACGTAGGCCTAAAATGCACGCTTTCCTTTTGCCTCTTTTGGGTGGGAATCTGCCGTCTGACATGGTCAGTATGCTGCTCTCTATTCTTGCTCATCTGATCTTTTTGCATTCCTGGCCCCAGAGGCCTGGAGCTCCACAGAGCTGGTGTGTGTGTGTGTGTGTGTGTGTGTGTGTGTGTGTGTGTGTGTGTGTGTGTGTGTGTGTGTATGGGGGTAGAGTGGGAAAGGATATGCTAAATATTCTGAGTTTTGCTTGGTCTGGGTTTGATGTCTGACCTTTTTGGCCTTGTAATTTGGGTCAGTGAGTGACATTTGGGGAATCTCAAAACCACAGCATCAGTGGAGAGGATGATCAGTGGAGAGGGTTCCGACCACTGGGGAGGTTGTGCTGGCTTGATTACCTCCTCCTAGATGACATCTGGGTCATCAACTCTGCCATGTTTTACAATCATCCCAAAAGGACTCTGATCAAGGGAAAGCAGTGGTGATGTTTCTGTACTCATGTCAATTGATAATAGCAATGAAAACAATGCAGCCAGTTTTCGTTGAACACTCACTAGGACAAAAGCTCTGGATTAGGAATCTACCTGTGTGACCTTGTTACCTCTGATCAGGTATCATGATCAGCCCTATGGAACAGAGGAGGAAGCAGGCCTAGAGAGGTTACTTAATTTGCCTGTGGTCCCAGAGATAGCCAGTGTTAGTCAGGACTTGAACCTAGAACTGTGCTGTCAGTGCTTTTAGCTACTGTGCGCACCCATGTGAGGAGACCCCTAGCTAGGGGAGAAGGAGCCCAATCCAGTGCCTAGAGGAGAAGCTGAGAGGACCTGGGTGAGACCTGAACATCCCTGGCAGAGGATCATGATCCTCAGGCATGAAGAGTGAGCTAGCTACAGGCACAAAGTGAGATCTGAAGGGCCAGGTTGGAGGGTAAGCCCATCCCAGGACAGGTAGGGAGGGCACAAGACCTTGGGGGTGCCTCACAAAAAAAGGACCTGGGGCAGAAGGAAGTGGGCACTCAGGCTCCATGAGTGGCTGCTTTCCAAACCCCAGGAGTGAGAGTGGACAGTTGCCTCTGTTGCTGATGGTCTCAATCTGTCCCATGGGCTGGCTGTCTAATCCATCCCACTGTTCTGGGCCTGCAGGTTGAGGGACGTCATCACCTGTCTATGGTGAGATGAAGAGGGAGCAAGGGAGGAGATGAGGAAAAGCTACCAGAACCCCGCTGGGCAGCCCTCCCCACTGCCCATCCATTCTGCACAGCCCAGCCCTGAAGCTCTGTGCATTCCTCTTTGCTCTCTTGTTTGTCTTCTGTCTCCTGCCTTGTTCTCTATCTAGCCATCCATACACTCATTCAACAAGCTAGAGCCTCTGCCTTCAAAGAACTTACAAAGTAAAGCACAAAAAGACAGCGTCACACAGAATGGTAAGTCCTGCAACCCAAGGAAGCAAGTAAGGGGCTGTGAGAGGAGAAAGGAAGAAATGGAGAAGAAAACTGGCCTGAGTCTGGGAGAAATCGCAGGTATTAGCCTCATCTCTGATGGAGAAGAGGATGTGATGGCTAATTGCACGTGTCAACATGACTGGATAAGGGATGTCCAGATAGCTGGTAAAGTATCATTTCTGGGTGTGTCTATAAGGATGCTTCTAGAATAGATTAGCATTTGAATCAGCAGACTGAGTAAATACATGGTCCTCTCCAATGCCAGTGGGCACTGTCCAATCTACTGAAGGCCCAAATCGGTGGAGGAAGGGTGAATTCATTCTCTCTGCTTGAGATGGGACATTTCTCCTTCCCTTGGGCACTGGCACTCCTGGTTTTCTGACCTTCAGACTCAGATAGGGACTTATACCATAGCCCCTTGGTTCTCAGGTCTTTGGGCTTAAATTTGAACTCCATCACTGCTTTTTTGGGCCTCTAGCTTGTGGATAGCAGATCGTGGGACCTCTCTGCCTCCATAATCATGTGAGTTAATCTTCCTTGATGTCTACATATCTATACATATTTTATTGGTTCTGCTTCTTTGGAGAACCCAGATCAATAGAGGGGATGAAGTATCTGAGAACTATCTTCTGAGTCTTGCTCACTCTCACTGTTTATGCAAAGGTACACAAACTGGCCTTCCACTACAGACTAACTCCCTAAGTGTCTCTCCAAACTCACAGCTTCTTTCCTGGACCATTTCTTTTTTCCTGCCTTGGGTTTGTCCTGAGTTCTCTGGAAGATCAACACTCACTTCTCACGGCTGTCTGGCTGGAATTTCTCTTTTAACCTCTAATCATGACTTTGAGAAGGATGTGTTTTGCCAAAATGGCTCCAAAGCAGAAGACACGACTTTTTCCCTCTGGAGAACACTTTAGTTGGGGGAAACAAGCATATGAGGGCCACCTAATAGTTCCAAGTTAAATAAATACTGTGTAAGCAATCTGTGTGTCCTAAGGGAATCAGAGCTAAAGAGCTTTTTTGAAGAGTCAGAAGTATCTAATAATAACCACAATCTGCATTTGCATGGCACACTGTAGTTAAATCCTTTAACATGCCTTATTGGTGTCTCAAGGCAACCCTATATAATGGTTGTGGAGTTACCCTCACTTAATGGGTTCTAAGGGGGCCAGTAACCTGCTCAAATCTGGACTCAGCTGTGAGGTTTGGTGCAGAGTCCATACCTTAGGACTCCAAATCTTGAGGCCCTTTCCCCCATAGTCAGATGAATCAGGGGAGAAGGGATTCACATCCAAGAGAGAAAACAAGCATGAGCACAACACCAAATGGGAGTGATGACAACTGTGTGAGATTCCTAAGCAAGTTCCCTTCCACCCTGAGCTTACTTGGGCAGTAGGACCCCTGCCCAGGCTGAGGGTGCTTTGAGGTTTAATATATGATTAAGTCAGATTTTAGACTGAAATATCAAAGTGTCAGAGATACCAAAGAGTAAACACACAAAGTCCCAGGCTAACTGTCTTCATATAGTGTCTGTATATCAAATGGAAAAATGCAAACAGGAATGTATCAAGGATCAGAATTTGTGCTCATTTTCCATCATTTTTTCAAAATGTTTTACTGTGGAAAATTTCAAAAGTATATTAAATAACAAGAATACCCTATATTTTCTTAACTTTTAATTTCGGAATGATTGCAGACTCACATGCAGATGTAAAAAATAATACAGAGAGATCCTATATAGTTTTCATCAGTTTCTTCTAAGGACAACATCTTGAAAAGCTAGAGAATAAAGTCAAAACCAGAAAATAAGCTACCAAACTTACTGATATTTCACCAGTTTCATGTATACTCACTCATATGTATGTATGTGTGTGTCTGCACACATCGGTTCTCTGCAGTTTAGAGTATGTATAAATTCTACATGCATAGATTTATGTGACCATCATCACCAGACTCAAGATACAAAGCAGTCCTATCCAAGGACCCCACATACAATCCTTTGATAGCTACAGTTGCCTCCCTAACCCCTGACAACCACTGATCTATATTCCAGCTCTATAATTTTGCTATTTCAAAAATGTAATACAAATTTATATGTTAATATGTTATATAAATATGTGTTATGTAAGTATATTGGTATGTTATTACAAATTAATAGTATTAGATGAAAGAAAGTATTATATTAGTATTCAGAGCAAAGAAAGCTGCTAGAGAACAAGAGGGATGTCATATAATAATAAATAGATCCATCTATCAGGAAGACATAAAAATCCTAAATGTGTATGCACCAAGCAACAGAGTCTTTTAATATATGAAGTAAAATTTTAATAGAAAAGAAAGAAGAAATTGACAAATTTGCAACTATGGTTGGGTACTTCTTCACGCTACTCTCAGCAATTGATAAATTACTAGACAGAATATCTAGCAAGGACACAAAAGAAATGAACAAAACAACCAATTAATATAATTTAATTGGCATTTGTAGAACACCATCCAGCAATGGGAGAATACAATTGACCCTTAGGCAACAGGTCAACTTATGCATGAACTTTTTTGGGAAAATATGGTATTTACAGATGCAAAACCTGGGAATATTGAAGACTGACTTTTCTTATATGTAGATTGTTCAGGGTCAATTGTAAGACTTATGTATGCATGGATTTTTGCATATACAGGGTGGGAGTTGGGAGATGGGTTCTGAAATCAATCTACCATATATACCAGAGGCAACTGTATAATTTTTTTCAAGTGCGCATGGAATATTCAACATGATAAATTATTATATCCTGGGCTGAAACCAAAAAAAAAAAAGAAAAAGAAAAAGTCAACATGTTTAAAAAAATGTAAATCATAAAAGATTTGACATCATTAAACATTAGGAAAATGCAAATTAAAACCACAATGAGATATCACTACATACTTATTACAATGACTAAAATAAAAAAATAGTAACCACACCAGATGCTGTCAATGGTGTACAGAAACTGGATGGCTCATGTTTTGCTGGTGGAAATGTAAAATGGCACAGTCACTCGGGAAACTGGTTTGGTAGTTTCTTATACAGTTAAACATGCACTTATTATATGATCCATAAATTTATCCCCCAAACGCAAAACTTAGGTTCATGAAAACAACTATATAAAAATGTTTACAGCATCTTCATTTATAACAGTCAAAAACTGGAACAAGCCAATTTTTAAATGGGTGAAGGGTTAAACAAATTGTGTATATCCTTACCATGGAATACCACTCAGCAACAAAGAAGAACTAACTATTGGTACATGTAACAACTTGGTGGACATAAAAAAAAATAATAAGTCAAGTGACTCAAATCAGTCTCAAAAGATTATACACTCTGATTTGATTCATATAAAGTCTCAACCATTTTTAAGAAAAATACCAAGAAATGTTACTCTAAATGCACCAACTATCCTGTCCAGTTTTTTATAGGGACCAAAACAGATGGAACCCACTGTTCCAGTATCTGGCTTGACCTTCTGCCAGCTTTCCATTGTTATTTGGGGGGCATGTCCCCTCAAGGTAAGGATGGCTCTGGATCAAAGCCAATATATCTGAAGCAATTATAAAACAAATTATAGAGTCACAGAATGTTAGAGGGAAAGAAACCTTAGAGATCATCTAGTTCAGTGGTTCACAACTCGAGCTGAAAAACAGAATCACCCGAGGAGTTTTAAAATAGACCGACGTCTGGGCCCCATCTCCAGAGGTTCTAACCTAATTGGTTTGAGGAGGTATCCAGGCATCCCTATATTATAAAAGCTCCCCAAGTGGTTCTGAAGTGCAGCCAGGTTTGAGAACCACTGACAAATTCAAGCTCCTCATTTTATAGATGAGAAAATTTTAGGCCCCCAGGGGTGAAATAGCCCATGGTAGATCACATGGCCAGATAGTGTTAGAACTGCCTCTCCGATCCTTCTTCTCTAATTGTATGATGCTTTCACATTCATTATCACATTCTCTATCTTCTCTACAAGACCTCAAGACAAGAAGCATGATTATAATTACTCCCATTGTAGGGACAACACAACTAAGACTCATGAAAAGAAAACAGGTGTGCTTAAGACTTTGAAGACTGCAACAGAAGAAAACCACAAATTTGGCCTTTTAACTTCTAGCCAAATAGAAGCTCCTAAAAGGTAAGTTGAGCATTCATTTACAAAGACCACGTGATTGAGAGACACACTGTAAACTGAAGCATAAGAAGGGTTATACAGCTTTTCAAGGGCTTCCTCTTGGGCCAATTTCTCTTGCATCTGTTCAACATGATTCATTAAAGTATCCCCAATTTTCATAGATCTTAATCCATTACTGTCAGCACCTATTGGATCTCGATTTGCACCCAATTTATCTCTGCCTCTCACTAGGAATGAGAACAAACAACCCCTGCCCTTCTCACTTCTGAGGTTGCTTATTTACAATTGCATTTTAGTGCAAATTGACCCATTTATTCATTAGTTTTAATGCATCCCTTTCAATGTCTAGTTACCATCAGAGATGTTGTCATCATTCACTATAACATTCTAGGTGTCTGGATTTTATTAAATATGGTTTATAACAGAGTGGGAGTGGGATTATGAATGTGTAGAGAAGGAGCGGACATGAGAACAGCAAAAAAAGAAGCCAAACCAATAATAGAGACTCAGGTCCCTTGGGGGTCCTGTTGGTTTGGGAGTTCCCAGGTAGAGACTGGTAGAGGGCAAGCAAGTCTGAGGGCTGTCTCTTAGGGACTTTCCAAGACGCAGAGGGAGAAGCCCCACATGTTCAAAAAGAAAAATAAAAACCAGCTGTCATCTTCACTCCAAACACATTCTTTGCCATCTGTCTTGGTGCCATCATTGCTTGGAAAGTAAGTTCCCTCATTGTTGTTTTTCAGCTACATAATTTTATAAGAAGAGCCTGTGAGTTTGAAGTTGGAGGAACTCAAATCATTCTACCAAAAAGATACCTGCACACACATGTTTATTGTAGCACTATTCACAATAGCAAAAACATGGAACTCACCACGCTGGACTAGATATAAAAATGTGGTACATATACACGATGGAATATCATGCAGCCATAAAGAAGGACAAACATATGGACTTTGCAGCAACCTGGATTGATTTGGAGTCTGTAATATTCAGTGATCTATCACAGAAACAAAGAACCGAGTACCATATGTTCTCACTCACAAGGGGACCCTGAACATATACCATAATACTATAAGAAAGGGATTGGCAGTAGCAGGATACTGCCAGGGTGGGGGTAGAGACGCAACTGCAATAAGGGTACCTGATCTCAAACCAGGCAAAATGGGGACCAAAGGGAAGCCCATACTTTACCTGTACAATGTCCACTTGTATACCTAATCCAGAATTGTAACCCCACATCATTAAAATAAAATATATATACAAAAAAGATGGGTATCAGAAAATATTTGTGGTCTAGTTTTTGGTTAATGTATTGTCATTGCTTTATGGGTGATTGAGTGCTTTACTTTATTGTTCTTTCTTTTTAAGTTGAAGTTGAAACTAGTTCTTGTCTTTAAGCTAAGTGAAATGGTGTATAGTGTTAAGGGAAGATAACTTTAGGAGTGGATGTCTCCCAGAAGGCAACCTAGAGTTCTGGAAAGACACAGGACATGAGCCTGTGGTTTGGATCTGGCACTTACTAGTATTAAGCCAACTCCCTCCATTTGAGTTACTGTTATACACACAACTATGTTAAATGGCTGAATGTGACATGTATGCCTGTTTTAAATATCAATCTCAAAGTAAGATTTTTAAAGAATAGCTTCGAGTCTGGGTAAGAAAAATGAAGTAAGAGTCACAGAATCATTTCTGGCTGGGCCAAAACTCAAGGTCATTTTTGCCTCCTCTGAATTTGCAGGGCACTGAATCTCTTCTTCTTCTATTTCTGATAATTTATTAATCTTTGTACCTTTATAAATATTTCTTTTGTCATCCATTCATCCATCTATCCATCCATCCTCTGTCCATCCATCTGTCCCTCTATCCATTCACATCCATTTCTCCATCCTATCCATTCAAGAAGTCTGGCATTAGAGCCTTTTTTTTTTTAGTGATGGGGTCTTGCTGTGTTGCCCAGGCTAGTCTTAAACTCCTACTGAGATTTTAATTAATTACTCCTGTAGCTAACCATTCTTCTGACTGCAACATAGCTCAGAGTCCCAGCTCTGAAGTGACAGTGACTCATGTATTGACTTTCATGGGTCTTAGAAATTTGGCCTTCATAGACCCTTTTCCTCAATTAAAAAAGGATACACACACACACACACACACACACACACACACACACACACACACACACATATGTGTATATATATACATATATAATTCATATATATGATATTTTATCACTGTGGTGGTATAAAGACACATAATCTAGAGTGGATTCCATTTATTTTTATTTTTTTAATCAATATTTTTTATTATGATATTGTGGGGTACAGTTAAGGGTTAGGTATACAAATATGCTTCGTTCAGGCACCCTTGTTGATAAGGGGTGTCTCCCCATCCCCAGACAGATATTTACGACCATTAATCCCATCTCCCTTCCCCTCCCCATAGTTTCCCGCCACTCTGTCAGTTATTTTCTTATAGTATTACGTTGGATGTTCAAGGTCCACTATATGAATGAGAACATGTGATACTCAGAGCTTTGTTTATGTGAGAGATCACTCAGTATTGTAGACTCTAGTTCTATCCCAGTTGCTGCAAAATTCATGATTTTGTTCTTTTTCATAACTGCATAGTATTCCATTGTGTATATGTACCGCATTTTTTAAATCCGGTTCTCTTTTGATGGACAGCATGGTTGCTTCCAGGTTCTTGCTATTATGAACAATGCTGCAATAACATACGTGTGCAGGTATCTTTTTCATAGACTGATTTGAGTTCTTCAGGGTATATTCCCAGGAGGAGGATTTCAGGGTCATATGGGAGGTCAATATTTAGAGATTTTAGAAATCGCCATACTGTTTTCCACAGAGGTTGCACTAGTTTGCACTCCCACCAACAGTGTAGAAGTGTTCCCTTTTCGCCACACCCTCTCCAGCAACTGTTATTTTTTTGGGTTATTGATAATTGCCATTCTGACTGGAGTTAGGTGGTATCTCAGTGTGGTTTTGATTTGCATCTCCCTGATGATTAGTGAGGTTGAACATTTTTTCATGTGTCTGTTGGCAACTCAGATGTCTTCCTTTGAGAAGTGTCTGTTCATATCTTTTGCCCATTTTATAATGGGGTTGTTTGCTTTTTCCTTTTCAGCACGTTTGAGTTCCTTGTAGATCCAAGATGTTAAGCCTTTGTCAGACCTGGAGTTGGCAAATACTTTTTGCCAGTCTGTAGGCTGTCTCCCTGCTCTCTTGATGGTTTCTTTAGATTTGCAGAAGCTTGTCAGTTTAATGAGGTCCCACTTGTCTATCTTATCTCTTATGACCTGTGGGTTTCAGGTTTTGTTCAGGAATTAGATGCCAGTTCCAATTTCCATGAGGGCATGTCCTTCATTTTCTAAAGTTCTTATGGTTTGAGGTTTTACATTTAGGTCTCTGATCCATTTAGAGTTAATTTTTGTGTATGGGGATAGATAGGGGTCCTGTTTCAATCTTCTGCATGTGGTCAGCCAGTTTTCCCAGCACCATTTACTGAATAGTGAATAGGTTCTCCTCTCCCCAGTGGTAGGTGGTGGAGCCTTGGTCAAAGATGTGTTGGTTGAGAAATTGAGGTTTTGCTTCTGGAATCTCAATTCTATTCCATTGGTCTATATGCCTGTTCCTGTACCAATACCAAGCTGTTTTGATGATTGTAGCTTTATAGTAAAGTTTGAAGTCTGGTAATGTGATACCACCTGCTTTGTTTATTTTATTTTATTTTTTTGCTGAGGATTGTTCTGGCTATTCTTGGTCGTTTGTGTTTCCATATGAATTCCTGGTGTTTTTTTTTTCTAGGTCTGAGAAGAATGTTGCTGGTAATTTGATGGGTTTTGCATTAAATCTGCAGATTGCCTTAGGTAAGGTGGACATCTTCACAATGTTGACTCTTCCAATACATGAGCATGGGATATTTTTCCATTTGTTTGTGTCTTCTTTGATTTCTTTGAGCAGAGTTTTGTAGTTTTCATTGTAAAGGTTTTTCACATTTCTGGTTAGGAAGATGCCAAGGTATTTCTTTTTTGTGTGTGTGTGGTTATTGTGAATGGAATTGTGCTTTTTATTTGGGGTTCTGTTTGTTTATTATTGGTGTAAAAAATGCAAATTGTCTTTTGCACATTTATTTTATATCCTGAGACTTTGCCAAAGGCCTTTATCAGTGTAAGGAGGTTTTTGACAGATTCCCTTGGGTTTTCAAGGTACACGATCATGTAATCTGCAAAGAGAGATAGCTTGACTTCCTCTTTTCCTATTTGAATACCCCTGATTGCCTTCTCTTCTCTGATTGCTCTAGCCAGGACTTCCAATACTATGTTGAACAGGAGGGGTGAGAATGGGCATCCTTGTCTTCTTCCAGTTTTCAGGGGAAATGGTTCCTGTTTTTGTCTGTTTAAGAGTATATTGGCTGTGGGTTTCTCGTAGATGACTTTTACTATTTTGAGGTATGTTCCCCATATGCCTAGCTGTTTGAGGGTTTTTATCAAGAAGGGTGCTGGATTTTATCAAAAACTTTTTCTGCATCTAATGATATGATCATGTGGTTTTTGTTTTGACATCTGTTGATGTATTTAATTACATTTATGGTTTTACGAATGTTGAACCAGCCTTGCATCCCAGGGATGAAGCCTACTTGGCCATGATGGATGATTTTTGAGATGTGTTGTTGAATCCGGTTTGCTAGGATCTTGTTGAGAATTTTAGCATCTATGTTCATCAAAGATATTGGCCTGTAGTTCTCTATCTTTGTTGGGTCTTTACCTGGTTTGGGTGTCAATGTGATGTTAGCTTCACAAAATGATTTGGGGAGAGTTCCATCTTTCTCAATCACCTGGAATACCTTCAGTAGGAATGGAATAAGCTCCTTCTTAAATGTCTTGTAGAATTCTGCTAGAAAGCCATCTGGTCCAGGGCTTTTTTTTTGGAAGGTAATTTTTTAATTACATAGTCAATTTCCTTGATTGCTATTGGTCTATTTAGGGTCACAATTTCTTCTTGTTTCAACCTAGGCAGGTTGTGTGATGACAGAAAGTCCTCCATTTCCAAAAGTTTTCAAGTTTGTTTCCATACAAGTGTACATAGTAGTCTCTAATGATCTTTTGTATTTCTTCAGGATCAGATGTGACTTCATCTTTTGTGTTTCTGATTGTGTTTATTTGGGCTTCTTCTCTCTTTTTCTTGGTCAGTCTAGCTAGGGGAGCATTGATCTTGTTTATCCTTTCAAAGAACCAGCTTTTTGCTTCATTGATTTTTTGTATTATCTTTTTGTTTTCTATGTCCTGGATTTGGGCTTTTATTTGGTGATCTGGATTGTTCTGCTGAAATTAGGGTTTTTGTGGTCTTGCTTTTCCAGTTTTTTTAGGTGGCTTCTTAGGCTGTTAATTTGTGATCCTTCCATTTTCTTCATGTGCGTTTGTAGGGATATAAATTCCCTCTTACTACAGCTTTCATGGCATCCCAGAGATTTTGATAAGATGTTTCTTCACTTTCACTTGTTTCTAGGTATCTTTTAATCTCTTTTGATTTCATTATTACCCAGGAGTTGTTTAGCATCATGCTGTTTAGTGTCCATGTCTTTGTGGGTTTTCGGGGCACCTTGCTGGTGTTAATGTTTATTTTTATTCCACTGTGGTCTGAGAAGGTGCATGATAAAATTTCAGTCCTTTTAAATTTGCTTATGCTTGATTTATGGCCAAGTATGTGGTCAATCTTAGAGTACGTTCCATGCAGGGTTGAGTAGAATGTGTATTCTGTGGTCTTTGGATGGAGGGTTTTGTAGGTATCAATTAAGTCCATTTGATCAAGAGTCACATTGAGGTTTCGGATCTCATTGCTAATTTTTTGTCCTGATGGTCTGTCTAGGGTTGTGAGTGGGGTATTAAAGTCCCCAGCTATGATGGTAATGGAGTCGATATTTTTTTTTAGCTTACCTAGGAGCTGCTTTATGAAAGTTGGTGCTCCTATGTCCAGTGCATATATGTTTAGGATGGATATTCCTTGTTGTTGGATTTAACTTTTATCATTATGTAGTGGCCTTCTGTATATTTTTTAATTTTTGATAGCTTAAAGGGTATTTTGTCTGAGATTAAGATCGTGACTCCTCCTTTCTTTTGTGTTCCATTCACCTGAAAATTTGTTTCCCATCTTCTTATTTTGAGTATGTGAGCGTCCTTTCTAGTGAGGTGAGTCTCTTGAAGGCAATAGATTGTTGCCTGGAGATATTTTATCCATTTTGTCATTCTATGTTTTTTCAGTGGTGCATTTAGTCTGTTCACATTCAAACTAATTATTGAAATGTGAGTTGATCCCTATCATAATGTTCTACACAGTTGTTCTTCCTATTTGTGTATTGTCTTTCTTTTGGTTTTAGAGTTGGATCATGTGTGTTTTTAATCTTTTGCTTGTACTCTTGTGAAGAACGTTGTTGTTCTTTTTTCCTTTTCTTCTGTGTTCAATACTTTCTTAAGTGTTTCTTGTAGAGGTGGTCTTGTGGCAGCGTAGGTTCTTAGGGATTGGATATCTGGGAAAGATTTCAACTCTCCCTCACTGATGAAGTTTAGCTTGGCTGGGTAGGTTATTCTCAGTTGAAATTGTTTATCTTTTAGAACTCTGAAGATAGGGCTCCAAGCTCTCCTAACCTGGAGGGTTTCTGTAGATAAATCTGCTGCTATTCTAATTGGTCTTCCCTGGTAGATAGTCTGACCTTTTTCTCTTGCAGCCTTCAGGATTTTTTCTTTTATTGCTACTTCGTTTAGGCGAATTATTATATTCTGGGAGTTGGTCTTCTCATTTGTTGTCTTGCAGGGGTTCTCTGAATCTCTTGTGTTTGAGTTTTTTCATCATTGATGACATGAGGGAAGTTTTCTTGAATGATTTTATGAAATGTTTGTTCTGGTGTGGTCTCTGTTTCTCTCTCTGCCTCAGAAAGGCCAATTACTCTTAGGTTCGGTCTCTTGAAGTGATCATTCATCTCTTGAAGGTTTTGTTCTGTCTTTTTGATCTTCTTTTCTATGCTTTTGACAGTTTGGATTAGTTCTGTGTTTTGGTCTTTGAGCTCTGAGATTCTTTCTTCTGCGTGGCTGATTCTGCTTTTCATGCTTATTAGTTTTTTATTTATTTCCATCACCATATTCTTTACTGCTGTTATTTCTGACATCAGCTCCTTCCTATTTTCCTCTTGTTTCTCCTCAGTTTTTTAAATTCTCTCTATTAATGTCTTGATGTCTGGGTTTGTTGCATGTGACCAGTATTCTGGGGGCTCTTCATTGTTTGTGTTCCAGAATCTGTTTTCTCAGTGTCTGATCTCCCAGGGGTCTGTGTGAGACCTATATTTTTCTTTTGGTTTTTCTTCATTTGTGCAATTTTTCCCCCTCCCTACTTTTTCCTTCCCTCCACATCACCGTCTTCTTTAATTCCATTATTCAGGGGTAGAGGGATTGCTTTTACTTCTGTTTGTTCAATCTCCTATTCTTCTTTATGTATGCCCTCTTACTCTGTTCAATTTTGGAGTTGCACTGTAGGTTGGGAGTGATCCCTTCTACAATTTTGAGATTTACTTAAGGGGGGAACTGTGATTCAAAATCTATCTGCAGGTCCTGGTATTTGCCGAGAGGTATATGGATAATCTGAAAACCACTTCTCACTGCCTTTGAATCTGTCCATGCAGTGGGGCTGTAGATTTACTCCCTGAAATAAAATGTGGTTAGCAAAGGGAAGAGAATGGAGCAGACAGTGGGGGGAAGAAGGGGTGGAGAGAGAGAGGAGTAACAAGGAAACAGACAAGTGTACCAACAAATGGAGAGAGAGACCTAAACTGAAACAGATAAAAACAATAGACCACAGCTACAGACTAACCAACTCCCATACAAAAACAAAACAAAACAAAAAAAACATACAATGATGCTAACATACAAGCTAACCAACCACCTTATTGGTGTGCTGTTCCTCTATACAAAGATATGGTTTCAGAGAGGAGAAAAGAGAAGAAAAGAAGAGGAAAAGAAAAAAAAAGGAACAAAACAGTAGGAATAAAATTAAGTCATTAAGTCATTAAACTAACAGAACCAATCGAGCACACCTTGAGACTTTTTGTTTAAGTCCCATGTCCTTTCAGCTCTGATTTCTAGCTGTCTTTTCAAGCTGGTAAATTAGTTCACAGTTAGGGTCAGTTGCCTCCCGGCCTGCTGTGAAGGACAGTTCAGATCACCCTCAGTTCACCACTCAAGTCTGGGCTGTCTGGTTTTCAAGCTTTTTCTCGTTTCAGTGTTGTTACCTTGAATCGCCAGCAGGTGGTGCTATCTCAGCTGCTGGCCCCAGAGGGGGTGGAGCCGGACAGGAGTCGGGCAGCGGTCGGGGATGGGAGCCTGTCTCAGGGGACACGAGAGGAGACCCACGGCCAGCAGGATGTCACGGTGGAAGCAGAGGTGACAGCAATCCCAGCAGGTCTTGCCTGCAGGGGCTTCAAGGACTGAAGTCGTGGATCACCTCAGGCACGGGTGGTGGGATGTGCTATGGCCGCCATGGAGGCTGCGGGGCAACAGCAGCTGCTGTGTCTGCAGCTGCAGTGGCTGTCCAGATGGCTGCGATGACCCAGCAGTGGCGAAGGTCAACCTCTGTGTGAAGAGCAGGTTGCCGAAGTTGGGATCCGCAGCCCCTGGTGGGAGAGCAGGAGACCCTCTGCGTTCTCCTTTGCAGAGGGTTTCATAGACCAGGCTGCCCTGTCGCCATCTTGCTGGAAGTCCCATTTGTTTTTTCTGATTAAAAAACTTAAAAACAATTTTTGTAGGCCCCTAAAAAAATTGTGGGTCCTTGTCTTTGTGCTTACAGTAATGGCAGGTGAAAAATACAGCCCTAAAACTGATCTTTGCTCCTAGATCCAAACGATACCTGCACCCATCCTTCTAGAAGGGTTTTCTTTTCTGACTAGGAGAATCTGTTAACCCAAAGGTGATTTCATCTTGAAAACCAAAGTCTAATGTATTCTGGGTAAGTAGAGGAGTGACTAGCCTAGGAAAATCATTGGTAGCCAAAAGCCCAGTAAAATATTCGTAAAATGAATAACTGAATGCTTTGGATAGAAGTGTACCTCTCATCTTTGCTTCAAGAGAAGATAATTCTGAAACTATAAACAAAGGCTGTGTTTACTTAAAATATGCCAACTGATACCTACCTAATCAACCAAGTGCAGAAAATATTAGGACATTCAGACCCAAAGAAAGGACAGGTGAGTACCTTAGACCAAATGCCAGATTTTTTTTTATAGATACACATAGCAATTTTGTAAGGTTAAAAACAAATAATGAGCTAGTGCCACATTTTAATGGGTCACCCACACAACTTAAGGCACCTTAAATGCATTATCTCTCACTCTCACCAAGGTAAGTATTTTAACTTCATTTTATACTGAAGGAAGTGATTATATGACCTGCTTAAGACCAGGGACACCTATGATTTTGTTGCTTTGTGTCCTTGGATAACTTGCCTAATCTTATAAGTGTTCTATATGGTGCTACGAAGATGCAACAGATCTTAACAGTAACATTATTTTCAATACATTAATGATAATATTTATGGAACTCATCTGCCCAAAACTCTGTGAAATTTCCAACCAAGTCATGAGTAAGCAAGATAATGGAATTTGAACTTGGGATTCTACTTCACCTGTGAAGTACCTACCTTGCCTTACCTACATCACCTGTGGAGTGCTATGAGAAGACCTTGGAGAGAAGCCACATTTAAGGTGACCAGTTTCTTTCACTTCACCCAGAACTCTCTATGTTTTAGCCCTGAGAGTCTTGTGTCCCTAGAAACCCCTAAACAGTGAGCCAACTGGAATGATTGGTCATTGTAAGTTTATCTTCCTAACCTACTCCTGGCTCCTACTGAAGGCACAAGGGGGCTTGTTGTGAGGCAGATGTTTCAGTCTCACAGCATCCTGAAACATGTAAGTAATTGTCTTCTTATTATAGGTAGGGAAAGTGGGGATCTGATAGCTGCCCAAGGTGACCCAGGTGTGAAACAGAAATCTAAAACCTGTGTCTCTCATTTTCATGGTCTTCCTCTTACATTGTGCTCTGGGAAACACCTCCTGGCCCGAGTGGCCTCTGTACAAAAGTGGCATCTGTCACACAAAACCCTGAAGTAGGTCTCCTCTGAAGGGATCCCCAGCCACAATTATGGTACAATCAGGAGATGGTTAATTTGCTACAGACAGGACATGGTTAAGGCGGTAAAGTTGTTTCCAGCTGCAGGATGAAACCATCATGGTCTTTTATTTTGGGGGAGGAGGGTGGGAAGCTTGCCTGGAAGTGGGTGGGAGGGGAAGAATCTTTGGGAGCCTGCCTGCCCCGCTTTATTATTAGGTTAATTGAAACCATAAAGGCAGACTCAGATTTGCATTAAAGCCCTGCATAGCAGATGGCGACAAGTTCCGAGGATCATAAAAAGAGGATTGAAAGTTATAAAGCGTCTTGGGCTCATCTGTGCCAGAGCATTGAAGGAAAGACATTGTGGGAGACAGCTCACACCCCTCTCCACCCCACCAGTCAGCTCCTTGGACTGCATGACCCCAGTCCTGCACCCTGGAACCTCTCCTGCACCCAACTTCCCCACCCAGATGGGTTGTTCTCCCCAAGTGTCACAAGCCCCAGATACATCAAACATCTTTTCCTTTGCTGTCTCAAAGCATGCTTTCATATAAACTTTCTGTGGAGGGAAAATGAGCTTTGCCTTTAGTCCCTCTTCATTTCTACTCATGCCCAGATGGGGCTACTATTACAAATATTGAAGACTGGGTGGCTTCAACAATGGAATTTTATTTCTCACAATTCTAGAGGCTAGGAAGTCTAAGATACAGGCACCAGCTGATTCTAGTCCTGGTTGAGGATTCTCTTCCTTGTTTGCATTTGACTACCTTCTTGCTGTGTCCTTAAATAACGGAAAGGATGAAGAATCTCTCTGGGGTCACTTTTATGAGTACACTAATCTCATTCATAAGGGCTCCACCCTCATGGCCTAATGATTTTCCAAAGGCCCGAACTCCGAATACCGTCAGTACTGGGGATCGAAACGTCAACATACAAATTTTGGGGGTACAATAGCATTCAGTCCATCACACTTTTTTTCTTCCTGCTCTATTAAATCTACCTCTCTTTGTCCTTCTCATAACTAGCATCCCCAGAGGAATGGGACATAAGGAAGTGATTCACACTCTCTGGTCATGGTAACTACTTCTCTTTGATATCCGTACCCCTCTCCACCCCCACACCTCACTTTCAGTGGACGACTTGCTTTCTACATAACAGAGAAGTTGAATTCATTAGACATGAAGTTTTAAAAGGCTCAATACTGTCAGTGATTTTTCACCAACCTTGTCTCTTGCAATTTTGATTTTTCTGTCTGTCTACCCATATGCCCATGGAATGAATCCCCATCCTGTCTGCCTCCCTCTCATTCTAGCTATCTTCACCACAGCCTCAAGTGCCTCCACAGAGGGTTCTTTTCCTATTGTCTCTGATTTTTCATTTCCTCATCTCTGCCATTTCACTAAAATGCCATCCATTTTGGCCCCTCTCAGCCTCCATGAGGTTGCTTAAACAGACTTTTCTGCTTATTTGCCTTCAAACACCTCTAGAAGTCCAAGGGTTCCTTATGTCTTCCAGGTGCACCAATAAAGACTATTTCTCCCCATATATGTAACTGGCTATCTTGTGGGGCTTTGTACACAACTCTGCAACCTGGAAGACAGTCCACCAAAGCCCAAGAAAAAAGTGCTATCATGATTACTAACATGAGGGTGTATTCTATAGGGTTTTGTGTTCTTTGAAAGCAAAGGACCCTCTCCTGGTTATCTTTGTATTCTGTTCTGGCAAAATAGGCAAATCAGAAATGTGTTGTTACTTAATTAATGGAAGAATAGAAGAATAACATTTCCATGATAATGTCTATACTGATGCATATACAACCTGTCATCTAATGGATTATGCCTTTAAACGAAGTCACTGTACACATTCAGGTTTTTAAGATGTGAAAGAAAGGCAGGAGTAGACATTAATCAATCTTGTACTGCGTATGAACCACCATACTAGTCACTTTCCACACATTAACTCAGGCAATTGCTGATGAGTAAATGTTTTAAACTATATTACTTTAGAGAAGAGGGAATTGAGGCCAAGGAAGGTTAAGAAATTTGGTCATTGGGAGCAGAGCTAAAGCAAGATTGGCTGCATGTGTGGATAATTGTTGAAACCGGGTGATGGGCACATGGGGGTTTATTACACTATTTCCTATTTTTAAATATGTTCAAGGATTTTTACTATAATAAAATCGAAAAAAAGTTGCTCACTATTACTCAGATAGTGTATTAGTTATCTGTTGCTGTGTAACAAATTACCCTAAAGTTTAGCAGTTTAAAACAGCACACATTTATTTTATCACTGATTCTGTGGGTCAGTAATCTAGTTCAGCCTATCTGAGTGTCTCTGGTTCAGGGACTCTCACAGCCTACAGTCAAGGTCTTTGCTAGGGCTGAAGCCATCTCACAGTCCAACTGGGGAGGTGAAGATCTACTTATTAGCTCACGCACATGAGATCCTCTCTGACTATTGTCCGGAGATACCAGTTCTTTGCCAGGTGGGCCTTTCTATAATGCTACCCACAGTAGGGCAGCTTCCTTTCTCTAATGTGAGGGTTCTGAGAGACAAGGGATGAGAGTACTCAAGTTAAAAGCCACAGCCTTTTTATAATCCAACCTTGGAAGTGACATTCCATCACTTCTACTGTATTCTATTCATTAAAGCAAGTCAATCAGTCCAGCACGCATTCCAGGGGAAGGGGATACTCAGGGCACAAACATCAAGAGACAGAGATCAATGAGGGCCTTCTTCTTAAAGTCTATCTACCAGAGCTAGTAAGTGGCTTTTTTAGCCTCTAACTTTTTTTCCCATTTGACACCAAATTCTGTGTTTTCCTGCTGCTCTCAGCAGTCTCATGAATTTACCATTGACAGGTAACACGTTAGCTTTAATTCACTTAACAGATTGACCCAACAGAATCCAGGTCTTATGTGGTGAGTGTGGCTTGGAATTATTAACATTTAGTTGAAAACAGGGCTTCTGGGTCCCATGGCTCTAGAGGAGTACCGCTGCCATGGGGAAAAAGGAAAGTACGAGATGAGAATGATTAAAACCTTCTCTGAGAAGTGGTCAGTGGGAGCCTTGGGTGGCAGAGGGTGGGAAGAGAAGCAGGAAAAGGATAATCAGAGTTTTCTGTAGGGACATTCCTTGAGGGCAGAGAGCTGTGTTTTCTTGTTACCATCAGCCTTTAGCAGAATGTCTGTATCTAGTATATGGTCCTTCACTGTTAGTGGAGAAAACACAAATACATAAAACGAGAAGGGGCTGGGTAGATGGATCAGGGAAGGAGGTAGAGTCCATTAGGAGCAAACCTGAGTCAGATTTGGGGCAAGGGTGTGACCTGGGAAGTATGACGGACACACCCATGGGAGCAGGACCTCTGTGGGTGCTAGTGCAGGGTGAGCAGACTGCCAGGGTCCCTGACCACTCAGTCATGGTTTCTAGGAGTGAGCAGACCTCCCCTATCTCCTCCACCCTGGCTGTCATCAGAACACTGACAGATCCTAGTACATGGCTGCAGGTCCTGCTGACATGACCCACCGGCTGGTAGAGGGCTTTCTACCAGGATTTGCAAGATTTGTGTCTCACAGCTCCAGGTTTCCAAAAATGCTTCAGGGCTTCCTGAGAAGGTGAGGGTAGAAGTATTGAAGGATAGGTCTCTGGGATCCCAACTTCTGCTTCCACAAGGGCATGGATCAGTGTGCTAGTTGAGAGTATGGAAAGCCTGGCCTCCAATTTCAGCTCCATTACTAACCAGCTATGTGACTTGGGTCAAGTGGCTGGAATGTTCTGTGTTCAAGTTCCTGATCTATAAAGAGGGATGGTAATGGTATATATTGCTTAGGCTTTTGTGCATATCCAATGAGCTAATGCATGTAAAACACTTAGAATTATTCCTGGTACATAGCAAGTACTCAACCAACATTAGCATACAAGTATTATTATTACTATTATCATCATATAGGTGGTCTGCGATCCCCGGATATGTATTGCCTGGGGGCTGGCATGACAGGTATCTGGTCCTTTCTCAGCTTCAAGAAACCCTCCCCAACCAGAGGGGCCCTAGGGAAAGTGGGATTTTCTGCTTTCATCTCAAAGAGGTGAGAGGCAGGCACAATTCCAATCCCAGGAGGCATAGGGGCTGGGGAGGGGGGATGGCTTTCTTCTTGTTTTTGTTGTTGTTTTAATTTCTGAACGCATTTCTCTGAGGGCTGGGGGAGGCTGCGGAATGCAGGGAAGGCTGAGCACCCAGGAGCCTGTGCGGCTGTGATTAGATGGCGTAGGCCCAGCAGCAGCAGCTGTTAATCCTGACTATTAATTAGAAGATATGGGGAGAGAATACCAGCCTGTGAGCTCAGTTAAGCCTGAGCAGCACTCTGCCTTCTTCTGCAGTGTAATCCCCTTTGAGACTCAGGCGAGCGTGGGCTCCAGGAGAAGCACCAGGAGGGCCGGCACCAGCAGATACCTGCCATCAAAGGCCCAGATGTCTCTGCTCCCAGGAGATGCCATCTCTTTCACTGGGACGGTGCTTTACAGTTTCCTAAGCCCATTCAAACATGCAGCGAAGACATGTGTCTTTTTTCCTAATTGGAAGACCCGGAGGGGAGCTTTGGTGGGCTTATGGGATTTGCAACAATGAGTGTAGGGGCAAAGGTTCCCCCAGGTCTTGACGTCCATGCCTTGCACACCACAAGAAGAGCTGCCAGTTCTCTGCTTCCTCAAAAATTAAAGTCTGCAGGGCCCACCCTTGACTTTGCAGGTCATCATGTTTGACCTGAAGCCATGATCCCTGCTGGTAGAAGTTGATCTGACCATGCCTGGAGGGAGGCATTTCCTCTCACAGTTTCAGAGGCTCTGGTTTAAACAACACAAGATTCCCATACCTTATTTTGGATTTCTCACAAACACCAGTGATCTTTGACCTGGACTCATTCCTTTACAGTTTATAAAGAGAACCCGGTTCTGATCTCATTCTCTCTTCAGCACCACCTTGAGAGAAGTCACACTAGGACTGTTTGTCTTCATTCTAAAGATACGAAAGCTCAGGGGTGAGACTACTCAGGTCAGATCACCAGTACGAGGGCAGGGAGTAGTCTTGAGGGCCAGGTCTGTTGATTCTTCCATCTGAACGTACGCATCTCCCTTCACACTTTCCTTCCCGTTGCTCATTTTGCCTGCACTCTTTGCCCCAAAAGACATCTCCCGTTTATTCAGGACCCAGTTCAAATCCTGTCTTTTCCAAAAGGTCTTCCCCAAACTACAGTGGTGTCTATTTGTCTCCCTTTTCCTCGAACTCCCATGCATATCGTGGATACCCAGGCTGCATCCTGCACCAGGGGAGGGAAGTTCAGGAGACCAGCCCCTGGTGGAGGTAGGTGAAGGTAGGGAAGAATGGAAGGCTGGCTGGGGCTCTAGTCCTGGATTTCGTTTTTGACGAGTTGTATAACCTTGATCAGGGCCCTCCACACTACCAACCCTGTGTTCTTACCTATTAAATAAGTGTATGCATCTATGGTGGGGGCTGAGGGAGGGTCAGGATGTAGGGGAGGGAAGCATAGGAGAAGCTATGCAGAACTGCTGGTTTCTAGGATTGCACCATTTTTAGAGCAAGTTGGCAACTTCTGGGAGCTGAGATACCTGGAGCTGGGCTTTCTTGTTTCTCTTCTCTTTTCCCATCTTACCAGGAAGGACTTTGCAGGGTCCCAAGAAAGAATTCAACACCTGCCAAGGATGAAGGTACAAATGTGGGCTTTGGAGTCAGAGCATCCCAGGCTGAAACTCTGGCTCTGCCATTAGCTGGGGTGATGATGATGATGATAACGATAAATGGATACATTTTTGAATGCTCATCATATACCAGATTTCATGTTAAGGCCTTATTTTCATGCGTAATCTCAACTACTCTTCATAGGAAAACAGGAACTGTTTTATCTTTATTTTACAAATAAGTAAACAGAGGCTCACAGAGGTTAAGTAATTTACTATTCTACTAGCTAGGAATATGTTGGGTTTTTAATCCATACTTCGCAATGAACAGTGCATACATACACTGCAATGTTACACAATCTCCTCAAGACTCAGTTTCCTCCCTGAAAAATGGAAATAAAAGATTTACAAGTTTATTATTGGCGCTTGATCTGAGCGATATTGCGTATGTGGCATGCTGACTATTGCACCTGGTCCATTGCAGGAGCCCAGTCACAGATAGTGTCCCTCCTTACTCATGGAGGCATTTATGGCTTCGCCAGGAAAGTGGTGCAGATGCCATAAGGCACTTTGCACTCTGGTCACTTTGAGCTTAATCTCTATTAGTCATCCTCGATCCCGTCTACACTGCTCCACATGAAGTGGGAAAGCACTTAGAAATACCTAGCTCAAGCCGGGCTCGGTGGCTCAGCTGGTAATCCCGTGCTTTGGGAGGCTGAGGTAAGTGGATTGCCTGAGCCTGCAGGTTTGAGACCTGCCTGGGCAACTTGGTGAGACCTCATCTCTACAATAAATCAAAAATCAGTTGGGAGTGGTAGCGCATGCCTGTAATTCTGGCTACTCGGACGGCTGAGGTGGAAGGATCACCAGAGACCAGCAGGTCGAGGCTGCAGTGGCCGGAAGCAGCCACTGCACTCCAGTCTGGACAACAGAGTGAGACTCCAACTCAAAAAAAAAAAAGAAAAAAGAAATACCTAGCTCAAATGCCTCATTTAACAGATAAGGATACTGTGACCGGGTTGCTTAAGATGACATGATCTGTTGTAGATAAAGAAAGAATTTATACCCATGCCTTTTGCCTTTCAGCTTCTTTCAACGACCACCACATTAAATGTATTAACCATCAAATTGGTTATACCTTTTTATTGCTTTAAATTGAACTTTGATGTTCAACCTCACTAATCATCAGGGAGATGCAAATCAAAACCACACTGAGATACCACCTAACTCCAGTCAGAA
>NW_007040635.1:64144-71327 GCF_000164805.1 Carlito syrichta | reverse complement strand
ATTCCTAAAAGCTCTAAATATCAACCTCCCATATGACCCCGCAATCCCCCTACTGGGAATCTACCCTGAAGAACTCAAATCACTCTATAAAAAAGATTCCTGCACACGTATGTTTATCGCAGCATTGTTCACAATAGCAAGCACCTGGAAACAACCATGTTGCCCATCAAAAGAGGACTGGATTAAAAAATGTGGTACATATACATGATGGAATACTATGCAGCCTTAAAAAAGAACAAAATCATGAATTTCGCAGCAACCTGGATGGAACTTGAGTCTATAATACTGAGTGACCTCTCACAGAAACAAAGATCGAGTATCACATATTCTCACTCATATAATGAACCTTGAACATCCAATGTAATACTATAAGGAAATGACTGACGGTACTGGGAAACTATGGAGGGGGGAGGGGGATGGGATTAGCAAATATCTGTCTGGGGAAGGGGAAACACCTCTTATCAACAGGATGCCTGAATGAAATGTAATTGTACACCTAACCCTTAACTGTACCCCACAAAACCGTAATAAAAAATATTGATTAAAACAAAAACAAAAACAAACAAACAATAAATAAATTGAACTTTGTATTTTAGGGTTATTGTAGAGTCAGGTGCAGTTGCAAGAAGTCATAGAGAGATTCTCTTGTACATTTTATCCAATTGCCTCAAATGAAAAAATTGTGCATAACCACAGTACAATATCACAAGCAGGGCATGGCATTGACATAGGTACAGGCAGGATGCAGAGCATTTACATCACTCCAAGAACCCACCATGTGCCTTTCAATAACCACACTCACTTCCTTCTAGTGTTCCCCTTTCAACCCCTGGTATCCACTACTTTGTTCTCCGTTTCTATAATTTTTTTCAAGAATGTTCTATAAATGGAATAAGACAGTATATCATGTTTTGAGGTTGCCGTCACTTTCCTCAGCCTAATTCTTTGGAAAGTCATCCTGTTTGTTGTATGTATTAATAGTTTGGTTCTTTTTATTGATAAGAATTCCATTATGTGGATGTACCACAGTTTGTTTAACCAATCATTGGTTGAAAGACCTCTGCATTGTTTCCAGGTTTTGACTATTACGACTATAGCTGTTATGAATGTCCATGTACAAGTCTTTGTGTCAGCATGAGTCTTCATTTTTCTGCAGTAAATGTCCAGGAGTATGATAGTTTTCAGTTTTAATCTAAGAAACTGCAAAATTCTTTTCCAGAGTGACTATATCTTGCTTTTTACGTTCTCATCAGCAATGAGTGATTCGGTTTCTCTGTATTGCTGTCAACATTTGGTGGTGTCTATTTTTCACTTTAGCTGTTCTGTTAGGTATGTAGTGATATTTCATTGTGGTTTAATTTGCATCCTCTAGTGACTAATAACGTTGAACATCTTTTTTCTGTGCCTATCTGCCATCTATATATCCTTCAGTGAAATGTTTCTTCCTGTCTTTTGCCTGTTATCTAATTGGATTTTTTTTTTTTTTTTGAGTTTTGAGAGATCTTCATATAACCTAGATACTAGTCCATTGTTAGATATGTAGTTTGCAAATTCTTCTGCACAGTCTATAGCTTAAATTTTCTTTGTCTTAACAGGGTATATTGCAAAGCAAAAGTCTTCACTTGAATGAGGCTAACCTTTTTTACTGTTTCCTTTTATGCGTTGTACATTTGGTGCCAGGCCTAGGAACTTTTTCCCTGGCTCAGATCCCAGAATTTCCTTTTTTTTCCTAAAAGTTTTACAGTAATTTTTGTATAGAGTATGAAAATTAGATAAAGGTTCTGGGTTTTTTTTTGTTTTCTGTTGTTTTTGTTTCTGCTTTTGTTTTGTTGGTAGTCCAATTGCTCTAGCACCATGTGTTGAAAAGATTATCATTTCTCCACTAAATTGTTTTTGTTACTCTGTCAAAAATCAGTTGGCTATATCTGTGTGGGTTTATTTCTGTATTTTTATTCTGTTTCATTTATTTATTACCACAAGTCTTGGTTGCTGCGTTTATATAACGTCTTGAGATTGAGTAGGCTAATCCCTTTTCATGTATTCTTTTTTCAAAATTGTTTTATCTATTCTATCTATTTTGATTTTCCATATATATTTTAGAATAATCTTATCTACAACTACAAAAATCTTGCTAGGGTTTTAATAGGAATTGAATTAAATCTGTATATCAGTGTGTGGAGAATTAATATCTTTACTATATGAAGTCTTCTGACCTATGAACACTATATGCCTCTCTATTTATTTAGATCTTCTTTTATTTCTTTCATTAGCATTTTGCCATTTGCAGCACCCAAGTCCTGAACATGATTTACTAGATTTATACTTCAGTGTTTCATATTTGGGAGATTGTAAATGGTATTTCTGTTGCCTATGTGTTTATTGCTAATATATAATAATATACTTATATTTGTATGCTTATTTTGTATCCTGGAATCTTTTAATAGTTCTATGAGTTTTTTGTAGTTTTGTGGGGAGGAGGTAGGGGGAGTTTTCTGTGTAGACAATCATGTAAATTGGTTGTTTTCTTTCTTTCTTTCTTTTTCCTGAACTGTATGACTTTTATTTCCTTTTCTTATCTTATTGCCCTGGCTAGAACATCTAGCGTGATGTTAAACAACAATGGTGAAAGAAGACATCTTTGTCTTGTTCTCAATCTTAGGGGGAAAGTATTCAGTTAGTGAAGTTGAAAAATTTTCCTTCTACTTCTATTTTTGAGACAGTTTATCATAAATTGATAATTATCTGTTCACATTAATCTATGTGATTTTTTCTAAAAAGTTGACTAATAATACTGATTTAAAACATTGATTCAGTCTTGCCTCCTTGGAATAAACCCCAGTTGGCCATGGTGTATACATTTTTTATATACTGCTGTAGTCTATATGCTAATATTTTCTAGGGATATTATGTCTGTATTTATTTTAAAATATTGTTCTGTAGTCTTCTCTCTTTCTTTCCTTCCTCCACTTTTTCTTGTACTGCATTTATCTGGTTTTAATAACAGGGTAAAGCCAGCTTCATAAAATTAATTGGAATGATTTTCCCCCTCCTCATCCTGCTTCTACTTTCTAGAAGAGATTGTACAAAATCAATGTTAATTCTTCCTTAAGTATTTGGTAGAATTTACCAGTAAAACCATCTGGTCCTGGACACTTATTTGGCAGGAGTTATAAAAATTATAAATTCAATTTCTTTAAAAGTTATAGGCTATTCAAATTTCCTATTGGGTAAGTTTGCGCTTTCTTGAGAAATCAGCTTATTTCATCTGAATTTTCAAATTACTATGTGTAGAGTTGTCCATAGTATTTTTGTATGTCTGCAGAGTCTGTTTCATTTCTGATATTGATACTTTGAATCTTCTTTCTTTTTTCAATCTAGCTAAAAGTCAATTTTATTCATATTGCTAAAAAAATCTGTTGCTTGTTTTCAGTTTTTTTTCTTATTTTTTCCTTATTTTAATTGACTTCTACACTGCTATTTATTTTTTTCTTCTGCTTGCTTTGAGTTTATTTTGTTCCTCTTTTTCTAAGTTCTTGATGTGGAAGCTTAGATTATTGACTTGAGACTTTTTCTATTTCCCAATATTCATATTTAGTCCTATAAATTTGCTTTTTAGCTCTGCGTTAGCTGTGTATCAATATTTTTGATATGTTGTATTTGATTTTTATTTAGTTCAATGTATTTTTCCATTTTATTTGACAGTCACTGTTTGAACCATGAATTATATAAAAGTGCACTGTTTAGTTTCCAAGTGTTTAGAGACTCAGGAGAATGTACTCGTTGTAATACCTGTTTTTACAAGTTTATTGAACTTTGTCTTATGGCTCAGAATATGATTTGCATTGGTGTATATTCTATGAAAACTTGAAAAATGTATATTTTTCTGTTGTTATGAGGAGTGTTATATAAATGTTAATTAAATCCTGCTGGTTGATGATATTGAAGACTTCTTTTATATTTTTGCTTATTTTCTGTCTAGTTTTTCTATCACTTGATGAAAGTGGGGTATCAAAGTCTCAAACTCTAATGGTTGGTTTATTTATTTATTTATTTTTATTTTTATTTTTTTGAGTTGGAGTCTCACTCGGTTGCCCAGACTGGAGTGCAGTGGCCGCTCTTGTACACCACAGCCTTGACCTGCTGGGCTCCGGCGATCCTTTTGCGTAGCCGGAATTACAGGTGTGTGCTACCACGCTCGGCTGATTTTTTTATTTACTGTAGAGATGAGGTCTCGCCTGCCCGGGCAGGTCTCGAACCCACGGGCTCAGGCAATCCACTCACCTCAGCCTCCCAAAGGCGTGGGATTACAGGCTGAGCCACTGAGCCTGACTTGTTGGTTTATTTATTTCTACTTTCACATATATCAGTTTTTGCTTCACATATTTTGTAACTCTGTTGTTGGTACATATGCATGTAGGATTGATATGTATTGCTGGAAGAGTAACTGTTTTATTATTATATGTCCCTTTCTATCCCTGGTTATTTCCTTTGCTCTGAATACTACTTTATTGAATATTAATGTAGACACCCCATCCCTGTTATGGTTAATGCTTGCATGATGTCTCTTTTCCCATCTTTTACTTTCTACTAGCCTAAGTAGTTATATTTGAGGCAAATTTTTTTTGTGGAGTGCATATAATTGGGTCATATTTTAATATAATTTACAATCTCTGCCTTTTAATTGGTATATTTAAACCATTTACATTTAATGTTGTTATATGCTAGGGTCCAAGCTTGCAATTTTATTTGTTTTCTGTACCCTTACTTTGCGTATATTTTTCTGTTTTGTTTGTTCTGCCTTCTTATGTGTTAATTGAAGATTTTATAAAATTCATTTTTGATTTATCTATAGTGCTTTTGAATGTATAGTTTTTTAGTAGTTGTGCTAGATATTACATTAAATAGACAGTCTACTGGCATTGTTTTACCAACTTAAGTAAAGAAATCTGACCTCCTCTTATATCCCTGAACCCTTTCTTATTTATAATTATTTTAAATATTTTATCTACACACATTTAGAACTACTTCAGACAGTGCTATAATTTTTTATTTAGCCACCAATCATAATTTAGGAAACTTGAGAGGAAAAGGAAAATGTATTGTATTTACCCATAATTTTTGCCTACCATTTTTCTTTCTTTCTTTCTCTTTCTTTCTTTCTTTCTTTCTTTCTTTCTTTCTTTCTTTCTTTCTTTCTTTCTTTCTTTCTTTCTTTCCTTCTTCCTGACATTCTAATTTCCTTTAACCATTCTTTTAGGGTATGTCTGCTAGCAAGTTCTCTTAGTTTCCCTTCTCTGATAATGCCTTGGGTTCCCTTTCATCACTTAAGAATATTTTTGCTAGGTGTGGGATTCTAGGTTGACAGTTCTTTTCTTTCAGCACTTACAAAATGAGTCATTTCTCTTTGGCTTCTTCTTCACAAGAAATTTGATGTCATTTTTATCTCACTGTTTTTATCTCACTGTTTTCAAGATTTGTCGCTAGTTTTCAGAAATTTGACTATTATGTACTGTAGTGCAGATTTTGAGGGCCCTCTTCTTTGGCATACACTCAACTTTTTGGATTTACAGGTTTATGTCTTTTGCTAAATATAAGATTTTTAGCCACTATTATTTTTTATACTTTTCCAACCCTGCCTTCTTGCTTCTTCTGGCATTCTAACAACATAAATGTAGATCATTGCTATAGCCATATAAGTCCCTGAGTATCTATGGGTTCTTTGTTTGTTTGTTTCCAGCATATTATCTTCTCTGTTATTAAGAGTGGGTAATTTCTATTATTCCATCTTTCAATTCATGGATTCTTTCCTCTGACTCTTTTATCCTTCTTTTGAGCCCATGTATTAAGTTTATTTAAATTATTATATCTTTAAATTCTGAAATTTCAATTTTTTTGATACTACTATTTCTTTAGTGACACTTTCTATTTTTGTTTCAAGTGTCCTCATAATTGCTTATTTGTGTATTTTTATAATAGCTTCTTTAACATCTGTCTAGTACTTCTGACACCTCTGTGACATTTGGTGTTGGCATCTATTGTCCTTTTTCATCCAGTCCAAGATCTTCCTGGTTCTAGATATAACAAGTGGCTTTCTACTGAAACCTGGACATTTTGGATATTGTTATGAAACTATGAATTTTGTTTAAACTTCATTTTAGCTAGCTTCATTTAACTTCATCCAGGTGGAGAGTGGGAGTTCTGCCATGTTATTACTGCCAAGTGGAAGCAGAGGCTCAGGTTCACCAGTCAGTTTCTGTTGACACTCAAGGAGGATGCTCCTTATTATAGTGATGAGAGTTCCACTCCCTGCTAGGCCTCCATCGATAAGTCCCTATTTGGGAGGGGTTGGAGTGACTCGTTACTGCTCCCTCTGTATTCTAGACTAACACTAAATGGGAGAGTGCGGTTTATTACCTCCTAGCAGATAATTTGGAGATGATGTCCTGGCTCCCTACTTGGCCTTCTTTAACACCACCGCAGGAGAAGACTTGGGATACCTCATTATATCTAGCAAAATTGTAAGTCTAGATTCCCTACTCTACTATTGCTGGCATGGGTGGAGATAGGACCACAGTCTTTTCTGACTGGAGTAAAGCAGTTATTTCTATCTTTATATGTTGTTCTTTTCTTAGTTGTTTGGCAAAAAAGCAAGTTTTTGTTTGATTTTTTTTCCTACCTATTAGTATTTCTCAGTTTCTGGTTTCTTCTTGTCCAAGTGGGGATGTTAGAGGCAAAAATAAAATTCAAGGAACTTGCCATGATTGTTTCTTAGGTCCTGAGGCCCCTAGCCAGTTTGCCTCAGTTTGCCTCTCTCTTTGTATCTTTTGTGGTTTTTTTTTGTTTTGTTTTGTTTTTTTGAGTTGGAGCCTCACTCTTTCGCCCAGACTGGAGTGCAGTGGCCACTCCCGGCCACCACAGCCTCGACCTGCTGGGCTCCAGCAATCCTTCCGCCTCAGCCTTCCAAGTAGTTGGAACTACAGGCGTATGCTACCACACCCGGCTAATTTTTGATTTATTGTAGAGATGAGGTCTCACCAAACTGCCCAGCGGGTCTCGAACCCAAGGGCTCAGGCAATCCACTCACCTCAGCCTACCAATTTTTTTTTTTTGAATTGGAGTCTCACTCTGTCACCCAGACTGGAGTGCAGTGGCCGCTCCCAGTCACCACAGCCTTGACCTGTTG
>NW_007040635.1:1189-64011 GCF_000164805.1 Carlito syrichta | reverse complement strand
TTTGATTTGTTGTAGAGATAGGTCTCGCCAAGTTGCCCAGGCGGGTCTCGAACCCGTGGACTCAGGCAATCCACTCACCTCGGCCTCTCAAATCACGGGATTTCAGGCTGAGCCACCAAGCCCGGCCTTTCATGGTTTTTTAATGTTGGTTTTATGTATAATGTCCAGGACTTTTAGTTGTTCCTAGTGGGAGGATTAGGGGAAAGTAAGTCTAGTCCATGGAAATTCCAGACACCTTTTATTATTGTTGTTTCAGAGGAGAATTCCATTTACATAACCAAAATTTCAAAGGAAAACTGTGTTAAGAACACGTAAAATAGGAGCAGGAAATATGGGACCGATTTTGTCAATTTAGCAACATTTTAGAGGGTTCTCCTAGCATCCATCTTCTCAGGCAGTCCTTGTTCCTCAGTGTATCTTAACTCATGCTCCATGGATGGTCTTTTGGAGTGTGAGTTGTCTGGAAACCCCCTCTGAAATTTAATGAAAAATGTTGTAGTTTGTGCATATATATATGTTTATCTATAGAGGTGATATACTTTTTAATAGAGTCTCAAGGGGCACATATCCCTTCAAATTTAAGACCCTCTGCTCTAGGAAACATAAATCCCACCCTTTTTCAAAACACCGTCACCATGCTTTCTATCCAGACCATTTTGCCTTTCCCATACTATGCTTTGGCATTATGCCTTTGATAGTATCAGATTTACAGTCCTACAAATGTCATTGTGGAAATTCTGCTAAGAATGCTTCCCTCTAGAGCATATTGTCTTCTTCATCAAGACTAATGGGAGAAGTTTCTCTTGGGCCTTATCATCAGAAAAAGCTGAGCTCTACTTTTCTGCTTACAATTGACATTCCTTTATTTTTTTCCCCTATTACACGCAGTTTGCTTCTTATAATCATGTGTTTTGTCCTGTCTTTGTTTTGGCTGTTGGGAAGCCTAGAGTCACATTTTGAAGCTGTCAGTTGTCACGGCACCAGCTCTTATGGACTGCATCCAATGGCCTGTACATTTATTTTGCCGTTGTATTTACTGCTGCCATATTTTCCTCTCATAGTCTCTTTAATCAATAACTCCCCTTCATATTTATTTCATTATTTTATATTGTGGACCTCTTATAAGCATACTCAAATACTTATAGTAAGAGGCAAGAAGAGATATACAGATGGATAGACTGATAGAGAGACAAGTAGACTTTTCCCTTCAGCAGTGCTGGGATCTATTTTGCCCAAATGCCATGACCTTAGCACCGTAACCAGGATGCCCCATTCCTAGTCAACATTCCCAGCTGCTTTTTCACTGTTTCTCATAGGTGTGAGGGAAGGATACTTGTCCCCAGGTTGAAGTTCTGCCTTACTCCAAAAATCCAGTGGACTGGGTTGAGGAGTATAGGGGAAGAAGTTACCTCCTTAAATGGAGTAGAATGAGTGAAAAGTCATTTCAAAAGTAGACCCTAAATATACAAGTGGAAGACAGAAAGCTGCCCACTCCTGTGTTCCCTATGTTTCCTCCAGTCTAGGACTCTCTCAAGGGGCCATTTTCTAGGCCCCTTTTACGCTGTTCTCTACTCCTCTGTCAGCCAATTGACAATGCAGGCAGAGCTGTGGTGCTTCAGGGGGTTATGGCTTCCTTTAGCCTGGCATGAAATGCAGTTGTGCTCACATCTGGGCTTCCTGGAAACCATGGAGACCTTAATGACTTGCATAAACTCTTTCTAGTATTTAGACTCAGTATCTTCCCCGTGGAATGGAGTTGGTAAAATACTAACTTCCCCACAGAGTTAAGGTGACCTGTAACCTCACTGGTATCTTTCACCTAATATTCTTACCTGTGAACCTCACCTGTAACCTAACGTGTAAGGGTTACAGGTGATGATTAAACAATGTAATTAGGATTTCTGTTTAAGCTATAAAATGTTGTACAGTTGCAATCTTCTAGTTGAGGTTACTGTTATTATTATCATCATTAGCACCAAACACAGCTATTTCTCACCTTGGAGTCCTGGCTCGTATGTTCTTCTGGAGTGTCTTACTCTCCTGGTTTCATCTCAGTCTTACTCTTGCTCCAAGATGCTTCTCCCTCCCCAACCTGTCAGTGGAGTGCCAACCTCTGTAAAGGACTTTTGCTCTGTAAGACCTTAAAGAACTAAACTAGTGGTTCTCAAACCATAGTGCACTTAAAAATCACCAGAGAAGCTTGTTAAAATACAGATTCCTGAACACTGCTCCATTTTAAACAGGTATTCAAGTGATTCAGATATGGGTGGTCCAACTGCTAAACTCCTTACTCAGAGAGGACACAATACCATGAGAAGGAAATGTACATCTTTGTGTTAGTTTGCAAGGGCTGCCATAATTAAGTACCACAGACTGGGGAACTTAAACAACAGAAACTTATTTTGTCATAATTCTGAGGCTGGAAGTCAGAGATCAAAGTGTTGGCAGTGTTGGCTTCTTCTGAGAGTCTTGAGGCCAGGATTAGCTCCTGGCCCCTCTCCTTTGCTTATATTTGGCTATTTTCTCTCTCTCTCTCTCTTTCTCTCTCTTTCACTCTTTCTCTCTCTCCCTGTGTGTGTGTGTGTGAATTTACTATCATTTTCCCTCTGTGCATGTGCCTATGTTCAAATTTCCCCTTTTTATAAGGACATCAATCATATTGGATTACGGCCTACCCTAATGATCCCATCTTAATGTAATTATCTCTGTAAAGACTCTATTTCCAAATATGGTCACATCCAAAGTTATGAGGGGCTAGGATTTCAACCTACAAATTCTGGGGAGTGGAGGCACAATTCAACCCATAACAGGTAGACACCTGAAGCAGTGTTTCTGAAGACCCTTTGGAAAAATGGACAGGACTTACATATCTGTTAGGATTGAGTTCAGCTGTAAGGAACAGAAACCAACAGTCCAACAGTTTAACAAAATAGAGAAAATTTTTCACCTGACAAGAAATCTCAGATGAAAATCTAGGACTGACTGAGCAGTTTCACGATGGCCTATAGGGGCTTGACTCCTTCTATCATTCTGCCCTGCCATCCTTTTCATGTGACTCTTTTCGAAGGCCAAGTCATGAATTCTGTATCCTGGGCATCTCTTGTCCATTCTGGTCAGGAAGAAGGGGTGAGAATGAGGCAAAATCTCAGCTGAGAGCTATTATATAAACATGTATAGTACATGCATGTTTGTGTATACATGTATGATACAGTGGGCTTCTTGGAAGTGCAACTAGGAGATATTCACTTCCATCTCATTGGCCAGAACTAGTTCACAAGTCCATGACAAGTAGGAGAGAAGAAATATGTCAGGGGACTCAATAAGAGAGAGATATATGAAGTAGCATGGATGAGGTCAGAAACTAGGAATCAGAAACAAACAAAACTAAACTAAAGAGACTGGGAGAAGGAAGATGAGATCTTCGACAAGAGATATGTTTCTATAAAAGACCTGGTAGGTAATGTGTTTCTATAAAAGACCCGGCAGCAAGAATGGAATGTGGCATCGTGGGACAGCCGTTTCTGTAGAATCTAGCTTTGGACTAGGACCTGCCTTAATATGAGGCCAGAATTACTTTTGCAGATAGAAGCATTAGTCACCCTCAGGCAGGAGGTAGTTACCAATATGACTCCATCTACTTGTAAATTGTCCTATACTTTACCTTCATGTGGGCTCCAGCTGGAAGGTCACTCCTGCTGTGCAGGAGACCCACCCAGCAGTGCTGAAATCTCCCCAGGGCTTATCTCTGGAGTTGCTGTCTTGAGAAGATGGTGTTAGACAGGAAGAAACAGAGACGCCCACTTGCAGCATGGAGTTTTTTCCCATGATGCACTGGACTGAGACAAGTGAGAAATTATGCCTTGACAGGTTTCTTTCTCAAAATATCTTATGATGACTCTGTGCTGCACACAGCCTCCTCTTCAGGAATCATGGGAGCTACTGCCATCATGTTTGGGTGGAGACAGAATGAGAGCACAGTGAATAGGTGAGTCAGCTCAGAGTCTTCACTCCAAGTCAGCACCAGGAGCTGAGACTATCTATCCTTCCAGGAGATCTCTTCTTTGTGCCTCAGGCCCAGAATCTCCACCACCCCAAGGAAGCTCTGGTCCTGTAACCACAGGACTAAACACACGCCTTTCATATCATTCACCAACTCCTTGAAAGATGCAAAGAAAGGTGGGAAGAAGTGGATCAGCCCTGCAGTGCCACTCAGTAGCTCCAAGTTGAGTGAGACATCGATCTGCCTTGGACACCATCACTGGTAGCAAAAGAGCCTTTGCTGTGTGGTTATTCCTGTGATGTGAGGTTCAAGGGCAGCTGAAAACATTTATGCACAAACATTGTTTGCATGAGCTCAAAGGGATGCAGGTAGTAGAGAGAGTGCTAGAGAGAGATCCAGGAAGTCTGAGCTCTGCAGACCACCTGTGAGAGGCTCCGTGTCAGTCACTTTGCCTCTCTTGGTTGACCTTGATGCTTCCTTTAAGCTTCAGGTCACTGTTTTTTTTTTTTTCCTCACTGGATTTCTGCCCTACTTCATTTTTCTTGGCAATGCCCAGTAGGAATAAAATATGGAGTGATGGATGCACAATGAACCAAGACAGACTAAGGGACTGGATGTGCAAAGTAATTCAGTACTGATCCAGGTGATAGAAAAGCAGGGTCTTGCATCCAAAGGGAGTTGATGAGTACCAATCAAAGGATGTCACCAAGTGTAAAAGATAGGAAAAGCCTGTTTCTCCTACTCTTGCACACAAAACTCAAAACACTACTTCATTTCTGATGCCACGTGTGGAATTTTTTCCCCCTACACCAAGCAATTCCCCAGTGGACCTCAAGTAAGCGTCCTAAAATTTAACCCAATTTCATGCAACATTATCTACCTGGAATTAGTATCCGTTCCCACAAGTTAAGTGTTCAGTCCCACAAGACTCCCTCCACATCAGACACCCATGGCAAACCCTGAGTTTTGACTTGTATTTCTGACTGGCCAGCTTTTGAAGTTTGAGGTTTCCAATACTCCCTCCTTGGGTTTGAGTCATTTACTAGGATGATACTTTACTTACATTTACCCATTTGTAAAGGATATTAAGGATACAGATGCACAGGGCAAGGTATGGGAGAGGGGGCACAGGGTTTCTATGCCCTGAGTGCCCCACCCTCCAGAAACTTCCAGGTGTTCAGCAACCCAGAAGCTCTCTGAACATTGTCCTTTGGGGATTTTATGAAGGTGTTATTATGTGAGTATACTTACTTGAATCATTGGTCACTGGTGATCAACTCAGCCTTCAGCCCAGTAGGAGGTTGGTGTTAGATGCTAAAAGTTATCACAAAGTTGGTTCCCCTGGTAACCAGCCCCATTGTGAGACTATCCAGTAGTCTACTAAAAGTCGCCCATTAGAACAAAAGATCTCCTATTACCCAGAAAATTCCAAGGGAATTTTCCAAAATTGCAAGGAGCTCTGTGTTAGACAATCTTATCACTCAACAGGTGTGGGAGCTCTGTGTGAGGAGCTGGGACCAAAGACCACATATTCAGATAAGGGATCTCTTAGTGCCTCTATCTGCATGGGTTTTAGGAGCTCTATGTACAAAACCGGGGACAGAAAAAAATACATAAGTATATATTCTTATATATTTTATTTTTATATATTAGATCATATATATTTTATATTATATATTCTTTATGCATTATATATGTTACTATATGTATTACACCGAAGAATTCAGAGGTGAAACAGACAAGTTGTTGCAGACAGTGAGTCCCCACTCTCAGCCTGACATCAAACACTGAACTGTCAAGACTTTGGAAAATGTAAGTTCCCAGAGCGGCCTAGGGGCATCAGGGGAGGGGGACCCAGAGGCTAGGTCTGGAAGGGTGGCTGATGCTGAGGCCACCAGATGGGGAGCCCTTTAACCAGGTTGAAAGGGCCTGCCTGTTACAAGCATTTTGCTGAAAATCTCCAAGGTCAGAGGTCTAACATTTAAATGTCTTCACAGTCAAGGCAAGTAACAAAAACTATGGCTAGAATGTCATTATATAAAGCAGACTACACTGAAGAAAAATGTGTAAGAACACTGTCTTTGGAAATTGAGTAGACACATTATTTTACTTCCTTCAACAAAAATGTTTCTGCCCCTGTGTTGAGATATTTGCTCTCCAGGTCTATTTTTGTTCTCTCACTTTTAATAGAGATTGTGGAAATGAGTAAATACATGTGCTTTGGAAATGTGGCAAATTTTATTAGGCCTCCATCCACACGTGGTGAGGATTGTGAAAAGTTGTAGTCTGTCCCCTCACAGACTGTTTAAAGGGGGCTCACTGCTATTACTCAACACTCCTAAATTGCTGTCATGTTGAATGCCAGCTTAACGTGTCAGGCCTTCAGATTATATGAAGAAAGTCAAAATCTGGATTTTCAAAAATGAAATATCCAAATATTGAAATGTTGGCTTTTAAGGAAAAAAAAATTATGAAACACAAACAAAATTTCTTAGTTGGCCACAAGTTTGTGACTTCACTTACAGGTAGAGGCGGTGGCTCTGGCTGTCATAAACAAGGCAATGGCTAGCCCGAGGTTGAGCACTGTTTTGTCCTAAAATAATAGATTGAATAATAATAATCAATTGCTCTAGATCCTAGAGCATTCATCATTTGATACATTCAGGAGGTATACCTTTCTGCAGGCACCCTCACTACAGCAGGCAGAATCAACAGGAGCCTAGAGACATCAGCTGCCTGGCGTCCACAAGAATTTCCCAAATGTACATAAGGCTTGGGTGGGAGAAAGTAAAACATTTTGACATTAGGCTGAGCTTTTTTATTTTTTGATATACTATGCATGCTATTTCCCCTAGGAATCAATGCTCATGAATTCATTAAGTCCTGGAGTCTGTGATACTTGCTGGAATACAAAAAACAATCGGCTCCAACCAGAACATAAATTGCCAACATAGAAAAACTTTTGTAATTTAATTTTCCAGTGAATATAAAGAGGTTGTATGTGACTATAGCTTCAATGCACTAATAATAGGATGCAAATGAGATGGAAACATATTCATTCTCAGGGGGTGGACGGGGGGGTTGGTGGTGAGGGAGAGACCGCTCGCCAACTAGAAGAAAGGACACCCCTGTCCATTCGGTATCTACGGCAAAGCCAAAAAAAGTAAACTAAGTGTCTTGGCTATTAATTACTGATTTAACATTAAAATGCTGGTTTCTCACAGCTGAGATACAACTCGGTTAATCTTGCATTAAGTAAGAGACTTTGTGTGTGTGTGCATGTGTGTGTGCACGCCGTGATTTGTGGAGACATCCAACCACTTTTGCAGGCAGCTGAGCAAACGGTGCTCTGCTGGCTCAGTCTATGTCTACATGGGCAACCTCACTTATTCGTTTATACTGAAGACTCATTAGATCAGTCAAACATCTCTGGATTTGCTCTGCCTGAGCAACTGAACTGAGCAGATAAATTAAATCTGTATTTTGGCTCAATGCAGGATTAGCCATCCTCTCTCTTAAGGACCATCTTCGAGTTTGCCCCCAGGAGGACACAGCACTGTGAGATCCTTTGCTGAGTGTTCTACCATGCTGGGCAGTCATGCGAGGACCTGAAGCCCAGGACACTGTCTTCCTATCCTGTTCTCCCTCGGCACCTCTGCACCCTGGGATCCAGATTCCTGTAGGCGTGGGGGCCCACTCTGTCCTTCTAAGGAAAGACCCATGTCACAGGATTACAGGCTTGGCAAAGGCTTCAGGACCATACTCTTGTTTTACAATGTAAAAAAGGAGGGAGGGAAGCACTTTTGTCCAACATCATCTTCTCAGTTCCAGAGCTTCTGATTTCAAGCTAGCTTTGTTTCTCATGCTGTTCCTTAAGGATTCTGTTCCTGCCATGTCCCACCTTGGCTCGCTAATGACAAGTCCAAGTCCATTCTAAGTTGAAATATTTGGAAGTTTTCTTGAGACTTTTTGGTGTCCCCTCATCTTTGGAGAACCTAAACTTTAGCACCTTTCGTACTAAAAGTTATTCACGAGAATGGCCTTCTGAGCAGGAAGGGTGGCATGCAGAGCTACCTGAGAATGTGAGGGTAGGCTTCATTCCCCCTCCCTAATCCCACAGGTCACGTGAGCCCACCCAAAGTCTTTCAAAGGAGACCAGACTATTGCTGGGGAAAAAGAAAGTTTCTTGAAACTCCATCCAATAATAACTCCTTTACACAACCACACCCTCATCACTTTCAGCACCCATTCTGTTTAGAAGAGCCAGGTACTTTCTTCTTTGCGGTGGTGGGGGGAAGGCCAGGCTCGGTGGCTCAGCCTATAATCCCAGCACTTTGGAAGGCTGAGGCGAGTGGATTGCCTGAGCCCACGGGTTCGAGACCAGCCTGAGGAAATTGGCGAGACCTTGTCTCTACAAAAAAAAAAAAAAAGTTAGCCGGGTGTGGTAGCGTGCACCTGTAATTCCGGCTACCTGGAAAGCTGAGGCGGAAGGATCGTGGAAGCCCAGAAGGTCAATGCTGGGGTGGCTGTGAGCATGCCACTGCACTCCAGCCTGGGTGACCGAGTGAGACTCCAACTCAAATAAAACAAAACAAAACAAACAAATGAAAAAATCCCAGTCTCACTCGATTAAGGCACCGGGGACCTACTGGGAGGATAAACATAAGACAGTGAATAAGATGCAGGTACTGGTATCAGAACTGGTTCAAGTCCTAGCTCCAGCACTTCTTAGCTGTGTGACTTCAGATAAGCTATTCAGTATCTCTGAATCTCTGTTTTTAAGACATAAAATTGGAATGAATGCTATTCTTGGTTACTATGAAGATTTAATGAGATAATGCATGTAAGGTACTTAGAATAGTGTCTAGCACATAGGAAGTGCTCTGTAAACATTCATTGTGCATACTCATAGGATATTGTCCCCCCTGCAGAGGCATCTGCATTTTTAAATGACCTGGCTGTGAGAGGGCAATGCTTAACCCAAGAGGATGCTAGACCTGACCATGAGTACTTTGGATGTCCAGAACCATCAGGAGGTCTTTATTTTTGAGGACAGACCTACTGGTGCACCCTCAACATGCTCCAATGCTGGATAGCAGGCACTTCCCCAAGCATTAGGCCAAGCAGGCCAAGGCAGCAGATGTCTGGTGAATAGGCCAGATTGAGCCATCTTTGTGAACCAAAAACAAAGTAGCCCATGAGACAGAAGTCACAGCAACCAAGAGCTTGGCTAGGAATTTTCAGGAATCTGGCAGCATCCTGGGTCCGAATGCTCCTAGAGCTTCCCGACTCTCCTCCCCGGACATTTTCTAGTCCTAAGCAGTTCTATTTTTCAGCTTTGGCTTTTGCCTGACATTTGAAGGATGAGCTATTAACGATACTAAATTAATAACAGTTATAGAGTATATTTGAGAAGATCATAAAAAAAATCACTAATGTCATCATGTCAAACAAAGTTCTGATGGTTTTTTTTTAAATTATGCATGTCTTTTATTTTTTTCCCTTCCAACATTGATCCAGAGCTTTCAGAGGGACATTAATTTACCTGACCACATCAGAATCCTTAATTATTCACATCCAGCAATATATCTAAGTCTACAGAAATTCCCCATGGACTTGCCATTGTTGAAGTGGAATTGGGCAGCTCAGCTCTGTCCATCAGCTCAGCCTGGTCCAGCCAAGCCCAGACACACCTCAAAGACACACAGCTGCCTCCCTGACCTCCTTTCGACTTGAACACACAGATGCTCAGGTTTCTAATTCAGGGAAGTATAATTGCTCCCACTGTGACAAGTGAATACAATAAATGAATACGATCTCTATGGAAAACCGTATGAAGATTTCTCAGAGAATTAGAAGTAGAGGTACTCCTTGATCTAGCAACCCCACCACTGGGCATCTATTTAGAGGAAAAGAAGTCATTCTACAAATGACTTACATGTTTATCACAACACAGTTCACAACTGCAAAGATGTGAAGTCAACCTAAGTGCCTATCAACTGAGTAGTGGAAAAGGAAAAGAATACACACACACACACACACACACACCATGGAATAGTATTCAGACATAAAAAAAGAACAACAAATTTTTGCAGTAACTTAGATGGAATTGGAGGTCATTATCTTAAGTGAAATAACTCAGGAATGGAAAACTAAATACCGTATGTTTTCACTTATAAGTGGGAATTAAGCTAAGGATCTGGAAAGACATATAGGATTTTTTTTTTTTTAGTTGGAGTCTTACTCTGTCGCCAAGGCTAGAGTGCAGTGGCATGTTTACGGCCACAGCAGCCTCAGCCTGCTGGGCTCAGGTGATCCTTCTACCTCAGCCTTCCAAGTAGCTGAAACTACAGGCATGCGCCACCACGCCCAGCTAATTTTTTGATTTATTGTAGAGATGAGGTCTCGCCAAGTTTCCCAGGCTAGTCTCGAATCTATTGACTCAAGAAATCCTCTCACCTTGGCCTCCCAAAGTGCTGGGGTTATAGACGTGAGCCACCGTACCTGATCAGCATTTAGGATTTTATAATGGATGCTGGAGACTCAGAAGGAGAAGGGTGGGAGGGGAGTAAGGGATGGAAAAATGACCTGTCTGGTACAATGTACATTAGTTGAGTGACGGGTATACTTAAAGCCAGACTTCTTTCCCACTCTTCGAGTATGATACATCCCTGAAACCAAAAACCACACGTACCCCTAAAGCTATAGAAATAAAATTAAAAAAACTTACAAGTAGCAACTGAAGAGGAAAAGTTCCTCCTCAGGGAAGGACAACAGGGGCCTGAGGACAGGCTAGTAAATGCAGGGGATATGAGACCCCAACTGCAAGATCTTGGAGTTGGGGAATCCTGAGCAAGTCCTTCAAATTGTTCCCTGCTTGGGCCTTGGTCAAGTGAGCTCAGTGGCTGCCCTCCTGAGCTCAAAGCAGATGATGGCTAATTAAAGTCATGAAAAGCCCGTTTTAGACCAGCAGAGCTAGGGAAGAACAAAGAAACAAAGAAAATACTACAGCTGGTAGTGACAGTCATGAGAATAGGAGTCTGAGTTGCTTAGTGGCTGGAGCTCTTTGCTACAGTGGGAAACCCTGAGTACTGAGGGGAACCGAGTAGGTCCCAGCACTTCACTGAACAGGGTTGGTAGTGAAGATGACAGCTGTGATGTTGTTGCTTTGAAAAAAATATCCATCATGGGGGCAGCTTCTCTATGTTCTCAAGTGAGTCCGGAGGGAGGCTGGGGTAGGACATTTCAAATTGTCGGTGTAATGAGGTCAAACAGCCCCTTACTCTGTCCTCCCTAAAGTGATACGCAGGAAAAGGGCAATTTCCAAATTGTTTCCCTCTGGTATCTCTTTGCCTCCTTCCTCCCTGTCTGGCTTACTCCCTACCTCTTCCCTTTCCCTCTTCCTCTCCATTTATTCTCCTTTTCCTCCTCTCTCTCTTTCTTCAGCCAACATATAATCTGTTAAATTTCATTCCACAAGCATCTGCTGAGATTTCTACCTTGTCTTGGCGAGTGAAAATCGCTGCTACCAGGGAGCTTGGAGTCTTGTCGGGCAGACAAGCCGCATTCAAGCTACCAGGGCTGAAGATTTATGCCTCTGTTTCAGGAACCCTGACTCATCAGGATATCTGCCTAAAATTACTTTTGCCTTAAACCCCAAAGGGTCTTTTTACAAAATACACAGTCAAGAGATTTGGGGAATTGTTAGTTAACTCTGCAAGAGTTGAATCTGTACCCCTCAACAGAAGAGAAAGGCAGGTCATTTTTTGGTAGACAGACGCCTGATATAAAAGAGCAGAGTGGGGACTGCTGGGCACTGCCTGGGCCAATGAGTCAATGGTTAGAAAGGAAGAGGAGAGAGGAGCTTTGAGGGGTAGTAGGTAGCACCATGAGGAACCACGCAAATGTTCTCATCCTTGCCCAAGGTCAACAACTCATTCCTAGCTTCTGGAATACATCCTCAATACGTCTTTGTAAGTGAATAGATAGATTAATGCATGTATGAAAGACTGCCTTGAACAAAAGAACTGGAACAGTGGAAGCGTAAGAATTGAAAAGGCAAGGCTATATGTGGATCTAAATGTATTGTAGCACTCAGTAGGAGATGCTGATAGGGAAGGAGAGATGGCAAAGCCAAGCCCATAATTAGGCCCATACTAACCTGCTGATTAGTAGGAGAAACTGGCCACAGCAATAATAATTCCAATTTCACCTGGAGAACTTAAAAAAATACTAATGCCTGTATCCCAGCTTCAGTGATGGAGTTAATTGATCTGGGGTGTAGCCTGGACTTTGGATATAGTAAGAGATCTCCATGTGACTCTAGAAACAGATAAATTTGGGAATCATCTGTTTTGGAGGCAATAAAATAATGCTCATCAAAACTAGGGTTGGTAATGCAAAGTCATGGTAGGATGTTGTATCAAGTGATCTATCAAATAAACTACTTTCTCAAGAAAATCATAGGCCTGAGAATGCAGATTGGTTCTGAAAGGAAATGGGAGGTGTTGGCAAACACGTTGGTTCTCGATGTCAGCTACAGCTTCCCACAGCCTCCTCTGAGGTCAGCTGCATCCTCACATAATCCTGGACTCAAGATGTAAGGCCAAGTCCCAGCCCTATAGCTAATGCACTGGAAGACCTCAAGCCAGCAAGCACTAACTTTTGCTGCATACCTACTTTCTTGGGCTCACAGAGGGTCACAACCACATATACCATATCATTTAATGTTCCCAGTAGCCCCAGAAGGTAGGAACTTGAGATTAGGCACATGAGAGGCAGTGGAGTCCCGCTTAGATGTCATTTACTTGGAGGGACTTCCCCGGGACCTAGATTAGGTTTTGCACCCACTCCTCACTGCTTGGCACTCCGTGGGAGCAATCTACTAATTTCCTCTAATTACTATGATGCAGTTTGTCTTCCTCATTGGAGTCTGTGGGAGGAGGGTCCCCATGTGCTTTTGTTACCATCACCTTGGTACCTCTACTGCCCAGTATGAGGCATGGCTTACAGTGGTTGCCCACGGAGCCTATGTAAAGAGGAAGAATAAAAATAAACCAATACACGAATAAATAAGTGAATGATGTTATGATTCCAGGCACTGGAGTGAGTGGGACAAAAAGTTTCTACAGTGGTATAGAAGCCATTCCTGGTGTCATAAATGACACTATAGAGTCAGCCTCAAGGATAAAACTAAGCTCAGCAAATCTGCAACAAATGCACAATTCTTCTCCCAAGTCCTTGAGAGTACCGTCTCCCAGCCAGCACTTCAGGGCCTTGTGGGTGAAGAAAGGAACTTTCCCACCCCAAGTGAGTCTGAGGGCTCTTCAGGTAGCAGCTGACTTTGGAGGTGTTCCATTCTGGGCTGGGATTTGGGGTGAGGACAGCAAGGAGCCCTGGCCACAGACTTCAAGGAAGCCATCCCTCCCAGGTGCTGATCCTGCCCTTGCCTGCCTCTGAGAGCCAGCGTCTCCTTCCATGCAGCCACCTGGGTACCTGGCCTGTCTCAGCCTCGGCCAGGTGCTGCTGTGAGTTCCTAGAGATCACACAGGACTTGGAGCCAGATGAACCTGGTGCAGGTAGAGATTTCGCCCCTTAACAGTCAAACGCCTTCAAGCTGGCCACCTGGTGTTTCCGGGCTTCCTTTATTTCATCTGCAAAATAAAGATTCCATCTCCAAGGATGATGAAAAGGAATTAATGAGCAATGCTTTTCGACAAAACAGTATAAATGAGTGAGTCTGGAACAGAGGTTGACACACATAATGCTGCTTGAATCGTTTTATCAGTTTCATCATACACAGTATCACTCTTGCCCCAGCTATTCAAAAGGACCAGCTGCTGAACTGGGCAGTAGATGAGATAGGGCTGGGAGAACCTCTATCCAGGGTGGTGGCTGGGCTTGTCAAGTTACCACTCCCTGTCCAGCCGGGATCGCAACTGGGTGCCAGAACTTCCGGCTAGAAGAGCAACCACCTCTCTTTCTGTCCTGTCATTCTGTCGTGCTGTCTGTCTCCTTGACAGGGACCTCCTGCCCCACCCACTCTGCTAGGTCTCTGGTTCCTAAAGTGGGCTTCTTCTCTTTCCCATAAGGCAGCAACTGAGGGAGGTATGACTATGGGCTAGCACTTCTAGTCCCATAGTGAGCTGTGGTTTCGAATCTTGAGACCTGCCAAAGAAGAGCTCATTTGGCTAGTGGGATTATGACTGACCACTCATCTTGTCACCAGTGCCCAACTGCAGGCCCAGACTGGTACTGCGAGAAGACCAGGGCCGGTCGCCGTGGCTCAAGCCTGTAGTCCCAGTACTTTGGGAGGCTGAGGTGAGGGGATTGCCTGAGCCCACATGTTTGAGACCAGCCTAGGCAACTTGGAGAGAACTTGTCTCTACAATAAATCAAAAAATTAGCCAGGCATGGTGGAACACTGAGGCGAGAGAATCACCTAAGACCAGCAGGTTGAGGCTGCAGTGGCCGTGAGTGTACCACTGCACTCCAACCTGGGCGAGAGAGTGAGAGACTCTATCTCAAAAAAAAAAAAAAAAGACTACCAACCTGAGCAAAAGGTGATCACCTCTAACCCTCAGTGACGTCCAGAAACCCTACACTGCTGTACTTCTTCCCCTGTTGTTTCCCTGCTTCCTTTTAAACATTTGGTAGTTTTTAGACAGTCCCAATTTCAAATACTCTATCCTTCTACAACAAAGCCTGCCAAGACTAGCTAAGCCCATTCTTTTTTCCTTGGTGTACTGCTGGACCACATTTCCCAGCAGACTTGCTGTCAGGCATGGCTCCCAGGCGCAGCTGTGAAAACTCCCACCCACAATCCCTCAGGTTTCATCCTCACCTGTCACCTGAAAGTTGACACCTGGGAGTACCTTGGAAGCCACATGCAGAAGATGGCAGAGCCCTGTTACTAACTGGACTTTATGGGAAAGAGAAATAAACCTTTGCTTTGTTAAGACCATAACGTTTAGAGGTTTGCTTGTTGCAACCATTCACAGGACCACATTGGAACTTTTGTGGGTTATAGGCACTTTTGCCTTTATGGGCTTCTTTTTCCATAAAATAATAATAAAAACTATATTTATGACTGTGTTGGTGGAAAGATGAATATAATCATTTTTTCTCTTATATTTTTTATTTATTTTTTGTTTTGTTTGTTGAGGCAGGGTCTCATTTTGTCACCTAGCCTGGAGCTCAGAGGCACAATCATAGCCCAATGCAGCCTCAAACTCCAGGGCTCAAGCAACCCTCCTGCCTCAACCTCCTAAGTATCTGGGACTACAGTCTTACACCATCATATCTGACTAGTTTTTAAACATTTCTGTAGAGACAGAGTCTCACTATGTTACCTAGACTGGTCTCGAACTCCTGGCCAAAAGTGATCCTTCACTCTCAGCCTCCCAAAATGCTGGGATTACAGATGTGCGCCAAGGCACCCAACCTCTTTTATTTTTAAAACACATGAATACATTTTGATGGGCCCCTAAAATATCAGGGGCCCTAAATACTATGCCTACTATGCCCAGTGGCTCAGTTGATCTGGTCATTAGCCAGAGTCAACTATTAATACTTCTGGCCCCAAGTACACACTGTTGGTCAGACTACATATTCTCATTTGGGGATTCTACACAAAGACTATAGGTCCCATATAACAATGCTCGCTCTTCCCTTCTCTTTGTTCATGCTGTCCCTTAGCTTGGAGCATCTCTTCCAAAACTAGCAGTTGCTATCAGTGCTCCACCCTTATCCCCTCATACTACCTACTCACAGTCATGCTCTCTGTGTCCCTCGGCCTGAGAACTTCCTTTGGCCAAGGGAATGTCAGGGAGTTCGTGGCAGGAAGCAGTCATTCCTATGAGGTGTCAGAACTGGTAGGTGCATACCATAGCTTCCTGGTCTCTCAGCAGGATTGAGCTCAGTTGCCCACAGCAGTGACCTGCACAGTAATGAACCTTTAATGGGTCTCGCAGCATGAAGACTCAGGGAACACACTTCTATGTGGGAGAGTATCAGAGAAGCCTCACCTCTGATTCTATCACCCCTCTGCTTGTCACTTTCCTAACAGTCTCTCTTTCTCTCTCCCTCTCTCCCTCTTTCCCTTTCTCTCTCTCTCTCTCTCTCTCTCTCTCACACACACACACACACACACACACACACACACACACACACACACACAGTCACACACGAGAACTGGAGAAGGATAAAGCTAATATGACAGTGTTGTCACTCTTAATCCCCAAAATCAGTTCCTTTGGCTGGTTTTGTGACACCATGGTATTCATTTTTTGTTTGATTTTTTTCTCTCCTCCAACACAACATGGTTTATAGGTTATGTGTTGTTCCCCATCCCCTCCTATTTCCACCATGCCTAAGACTAAACAGGGGCCTTCCATTAGAACTGACTTCGCAAGAACAGACCTCCACTGTGAGACCAGGACCAAGTGTGGTTCTAGCTCTGCCCTTGAACAGCCTGATACAATTTTCATCCATAGCAGGGTAGCATTTTAAGCTATTTTTTAATCACTTATACTTTTATATAAATATGAGAGTCTTTCTTGGAAAGGGTGACAGGAGTAAAAAGACAAAAAAACTTGACTTCACATTTTTGTCTTGTGTAGTTCCTGATAGAGTAGATAGGCAAGGAATGCAATTTGTCAATGAATTATTGGATGTCAGCCCCTAGCCATTGTTTGCTTGTCATGCCTGGGAGTTATCCATTCTTTCCATAAAACTCCAAATGAAATAACCCAAAGACCAATGAATTAGAAAAGTATTTTCTACCATAGTGGAAAAAGTATTTGGTTCAAAATCAGGTCAGCTGACTTGAACTCTATCATTTATTCAATGTGTGATGCAGGGTAGGTCACCTAACCTTTCTGAGACTCAATAACCTCATTCATAAAATGACATTAGCATAATAAAGCTTATTCCTGGTATATAGTTGGTTCTCAATACATATTTGCTGAATGAATGGATGACTTTCAGGGAGGATTCAAGAGGACTAATTGAGATAAATGTAGGTAAAACGCTGTAGACAGGTGACTCATCAATGACTCTCTTTCAGTCTGGTTTAGGCGGCTAAAAGCCTGTGGGTATCACTGAAGGGGATGTTTATGTAAGGAGAGGATGGATATGAGCTGGGGCAAGGTAGGGGAGACTTGCACGCACTAAATTCTGGGGGGAAAAGTCAGGTGAGAAATAATCTCTCATGGCCTTTCTTGGCCTCTCTAGTCTCAGCTCTGTCACTTCTTGCCAGTCCAAAAAAATCCCAGGGGGAGAGATTGTTTCCATGACAACACTCCATTCCAAGTCAGAGATCCAAGAAGTCACCTTCTTTGTTTCCCTCCCCTCTCAAACGTCGTGTGGTGACAACAGCCTGTTGTGCTCCCTCTTCCAAGAGTAACTGGGTGATGCAGGAAGGAGAAGGAAAACACTCAGAGACCCTAAGTAGAGGAACTGCTTTGTGTGTTACTTACATGCTGTTTATACTGCATGGGATGCACAGCCAGAGGATTCATACCTGCAGCTCAGTCCCTGTGGGGCTGGGTCTGAATGCAACATGTCTTCTCTATCTACCACCCAAATGGCAGCTGCTGTAGGGAATACAATGTCACCCTCATCTCATCTATTTGATCTTGTCCCAAATTTCACTTTCTCAAGGAAGACTTTCCTGATAACCTCTCCTCAGTAGATTGAGTGAGGGGCTCTGTTCATGAACTTCCATAGCTCCTGACAGGAGTTTGAGACCATCCTGGGTAACATAGTGAGACCTCGTCTCTACAAAAATTTAAAAAAAAAATTAGCTGAACATGGTGACATGAGCCTGTAGTCTCAGCTACTTGGGAGACTGAGGCAGGAGGATCACCTGAGTCCAAGAGGTTGAAGCTATGGTGAGCTTTGACCATGCCACTGCACTCTAAACTGGGCAACAGAGTGCGACCCTGACTCAAACAAAAAAAAAATTTTTTTAAGTTGTGAAGTCCATTACACACCATGACAGTGCCTTTAAGCAAGAACCTTGTCTGCCTTATTCTCCACTGTAGTCCTGGTGTCCACACAGCACCTGGTTCATAGTGTGCTCTTATGACATATTTGTGGAAGAACAAGATGTACAAATAAAGGTCTGCCACTCCTTCCTTGGCCCTTCCCACCACCCAGGCATGGATCAAGAAGGGATCATCTATTTAAGAGTTAACGACAGTCTCCAAATGATCCTACCACTCACTTGGACAAATTACCTCCACTCTTGGCAAATTCACAAGAACATTTAGGGGAGTAAAATGTTGCAATGATTATAAAATATGAAAGTGAGAGGGATGTTATTATCACAGAATCAAAGTTTCCTCATCGACTTGCTTCCCATCCAGTCCTTAAGGCCGATCAGTAGCTAATACCCATGAACATTTTGGGGCATTTATAATGGACCAGGCAGTGTGTTAAATGTGTTAAATGCTCTCTGTGTATCACCCGCTTTCCTCAGTGACCACGAGAGTTCAGTGCTACAATATTTCCCCATCTTCCAGATGAAGCCCTCAAGGGTTAGGGAGGTTAAATAACTTGCCCAATTGGCTGCCTTTCTAGCCTTCTCTGGCAAGAACTTATATTCACCGAGCTTTCCCCTGTCCAGAGGCACAGTGACCCAGATTGCCTTTTGAGTATCTTCAATGGCTCTACCTCGATTCAAAGCAAGATTTATTGATGGAGCTAATCAATTAAACAATCATTATTTATTGAGTTCCTCTTGAATAATTCAATATTTATTGAACACTCTCCATGTAGCCAGCACTTGTTCAACGAGCCATGGAGATACAAGAGACGTATAGGATTCAGCCTTCATCTTCAGGGAGCTTGAAGTTTAGTGGGGGACTGGAGATAAGGGAGGGTGACAATATTAAATCACATGAAAATATAAGTATTCACATTTTGCATTGATCAGCACAAGCAGCACATTATATTCAAAGAAAGAGAGGAGACAGAGCTTCACCATTATTCAATATATAATAAGATTCATGGAAACAGTGGGGCTTAATACTCTTCAAAAGCAAGTAGAAATAGGCTGGGGAAAGGGTAGAGGAGAAAGTATTCTAGATGGGGAAAGAACGGCATAGGTCAAACACAGAATGGGGGCCAGGTGCAGGGGCTCATGCTGTAATCCAGCACCTTGGGAGGCAGAGGCAGGAGAGTTGCTTGAGGCTAGGAGTTGGAGATGGAGACCAGCATGGGCAACATAGCAAAACCCTATCTCGACAAGAAAAATATTCAAAGTCAGCCAGACATGATGTTGCATGCCTGTAGTCCCAGCTACTCAGGAGGTTGAGACTGTAGTGAGCTATGATTGTACCACTATACTTAGCCTGGGCAACAGAGTGAGACCCTGTCTCAAAAAAAATTAAAAATAAAACATATACAACTGGAATGGAGGATGCTAGCTAGACAGCCATCCTTATGGAAAATATTTAAATACAAGAACTCCAGGCTTGCTCTCCAGCACCCAGAATGATGCCTAGCACACAATCAGCATGCCTTATATGTTTGGTGAACTCAACTCATATAAAAATGTGGCTCGGCCTGGTGGCTCACACTTACAGTTGCAGTACCTTGGGAGACTGAGGCAGAAGGATTGCTTGAGCCCAGATGTTCAAGACCAGCCCGGCAACATAGCAAGACCTTGTCTCTACAAAAGATTAAAAAATTAGCTGCGTGTGGTGGCGCATGCCAATAGTACCAGCTACTCGGGAGGCTGAGGTAGAAAGATCACTTGAGCCCAGGAGGTTGAGCCACTGTCCTCCAGCCTGGGTGACAGAGTGAGACCATGATGCAAACAAAAAAAAAAAAAAATGAAGCAGTCACTGGCCTGCACCCGGAAGTTAGCATCCAGGAGAAAGGAAAACACACGTATGAATCTATTTACAGCACAAAAACAAATGTACTCAGTGCTGCTGGTACTACTATAAATAATTGTGTTTTCAGACTAGATAATATAACTGCCCCCTCTTTATAAAACATGGAGAAGTGCTGATGAAATTGAGAAAATTAACTATATTTTTAAATGCGTGCACTAAATTGTCAAGAAAGTAAGAGAGGTCCCTAGAAGTCAAAATTGGAGTGAAAACACAAATCTGGAGATGTTAGTCATGCTAAAGTCTTTGACTTTTGCCAATCCCCAGTGACTTCAGACCTCTAATCCCACAGTTATACAAAAGCCAGAGACACAATCTGGCTTCACGTAAGGGCCAGGGGAGAAGAATTAGAGACACCTTTGTAAAGCCAAGACCTTGAAGAATCTCACCCTCAATTAAAGGTGGATTAGTCTCCTGCTGGGTGGGGTGTTGTCTGATTTCCATAGGCTGGGCTCTAATTAGTGAACCTTAGTGATGTTTGGAATCTCCAGAAATTAGTGTCAGCTTAGTGAATATCCAGTAACCCCCTCAAAGTCTGGGTAGTTATGTTTTCTCTGTTCACTGGCACCCTGGAAAATTAGCTCCGTGTGGTGGTGCATGATTATAGTACCAGATGGTCTCGAACATCTGGGTTCAAGCAATCCTTCTGCCTCAGTCTCCCAAGGTGCTCAAAGGTACCTTTGAGAAAAGTTCAGGAAAAAATGATATTCAGCACATACTCTTAGTGGGGATGTAGAATCTTCTCTTGGGGATATCTAGTCTTTCCTTTATTCAAGAGTCTCTGAGTTGGTGAACCGCCTTAGGCCTTGAAACTGGGTGAGAGGCCACAACATTTGGTGCCCAGGTTTGATTACCGAGACTTGGAACATCTTAAATTGTCCATATCAAGTACAGCATCTCTTTCAGTCCTAGTAAATGAGTTTCACTGCAAATTATTCCACAAATGAAAGAGTTTCCACCAAACTCCCCCAAGGGTCTAGCCATATGATTACCATTCTGACCCTACTGCATTTTTTTTTTCAGTAAATGTGTCCATGGTGGCATGGTGGATTAAGAGCTATCTCTTGGCCTTACTGCTCCAGGGTACCATCATTGCCACTAGAATTAGAGAGATGTCTGCCACCATCGATCCTTTCTATAGAGGACAGGGCAACAGATCTTTTAAAGGAGGCTGGCTCCCTCTTCACCAAACTATTTCTCAGTGTTTTGTTTTGTTGTTGGTTGGTTTTGTTTATCTTTTTGGTAATGGAAGTGTCATCAGAGCCCTGCCAGAAGACACTAAAAATTAAAGATTAGTAGGTCTCACATGTGATAAATTCACTCCATTTTGCCTATTTTTCTTTTTAGATGTTGGAATTTCTTTCTCTATATTAGACAAAAAATATTCTGGCTTCATCATTTACCACAACTCTGCTGATTTCAAGCTGCAATCAACCTACCAAGCACACTGTTAGGACAATTCTCAGCTGTTCTAGATAACATACCAAATCTAGAATCTCTGTTATGTGCACACATTTTTTAACACATTTGATCCAATTCTACAATGTGTTTCTTTTTCTCTGTTCTAGCACGCCTGGAGTCCATGTTCCCACACATGCTCCTCTGGTTTCTTCGACTATAAATTAGCCCAATTTTACAAATCTTTCACATGCAAAATAACAACGTGTACCCTTTTCCTGAGTCCTATAGGCAGTGGGAGTGGTGGGAGTGATTCTTGAGGGAAATCAAGGCACCCATGCATGGTAACTGCCTCAGGTGAGATATTTATCTGGTCTTTAAGCAAGGATAAGTTAGTGTTTGGAACAGAGGAATACGAGTGTTTAGGCTGAGAAGTGGAATTTTTTAGGGAGGGAGCATCACTGTACTTAAATTTATTCAAATTGATCAAAATATCAAATTTTTACATTCTCATTTTTTCTGTGTCCTTACTTTTACATAAGAAATCGTGGAAAATCATAACTTCAATTTGTATAGTTGTTCAGCAACCAACAAGATCAAATTTTGCAACTGATTTTTAGGTACATTGGTTATACAGCTATGGTAGAAGAGATAATATTTTGGTGCAATTGTAGAAATGTCTGGTTTCTCGACATTACCTTGAATAAGAATTTTGTTCTGAGCTTTTCTTTTTCTTTTTTTTTTTTTTGAGTTGGAGTCTCACTCGGTCGCCCAGACTGGAGTGCAGTGGCTGCTCCCAGCCACCGCAGCCTCGCCTGCTGGCCTCCGGCGATCCTTCCCCACCCTTCCGCCGCCTTCCGAGTAGCCGGAATTACAGGCATGCACTACCACGTCCGGCTGATTTTTTTGATTTATTGTAGAGATGAGGTCTCACCAAGTTGCCCAGGCGGGTCTCGAATCCACGGCTCAGGCAATCCACTCACCTCAGCCTCCCAAAGGCGCGGGATTACAGGCTGAGCCACCGAGCTCGGCTGAGCTTTTCAAGACCGTTGTATGTATTCAACCTACCTCCCCATACTTGAAGTGCTAATTTACCATTAAAGCCTATTACAATAGCCAGCAACCCAGCCCTTCATAGCCTTACCTTAAATACTAATTTATTTCAGGAATTACAGGTGTTCATCAAAGGGACCATAAAGAAATTAGAAAACAAAAAATTGTGAGAAGATATTTGCCACACAAACCGATCAAGGGTTAGCATTCATAATATATAAAGAACTTTTATAAATCAATATGAAAAAGACCAAGAAATAGGAAGTTGGACAAAGATGACAAGGTAATCAACATAAAAGAAAACTGGTACAGCCAAAAAAATGATAAAGATACTTAATCACAGTAGTCATCAGAGGAATGCATATCAAAACTATCTGCCTTTTGGTGCCATCAAAATTGCTCAAAGATGTTTTTTAACCAGACAATATTAAGTATCAGTGAGGCAATGAGAATTTTCATATACCCTTGATGAGAGCATAAATTGGTACAAGTATTTGAAGAAAAAGTGATTTTTTGGGACAAAGCATAAAATGCAAATACATTACCAGCAAGACATTTCACTTTTGGAGAAACTCTTACATGTCTACAAGTATGTTTATATCAGAAATATTTATAATAGCAAAAATTTGGTTATATATGTATACATATAGATAGACAGATAGATATAAATAAAGTGTAGCAATGTCATATGAGTGAAAATGGATTACCTAGAGCTCCTTCTATTAACATAAGTGACCATTGCAATATCCTTTTTTAATTGGGGCTTCAGTCTGCTGCTTAGACTTGAAGGCAATGGCATGGTCACGGTTCACCACAGCCTTGAATTCCTGGGCTCAGGCGATCCTCTGGAGAAGCTGGTGCTACAGGCGTGTGCCACCACATGGGCTATTTTTAAAAATTTTTTTGTACAGACAAGTTCTCACTTTGTTGTTCAGGCTGGCCTCCAACTCCTAAGCTCAAGCAATCCTCCTGTCTTGACCTCCTAAAGTGCTGGGATTACAGGTGTGAATCACTGTGCTCAGCCGATTGCAATATACTTTTGAGTGGTAAAGAATGCATAAAATATGGTTCGATTTATAAAATCTCCATAGATATGCAAAACCAAACAATATATAGTTTTAAAATAAATACTATGGAGCTCAGATTCTGGTCATCATGGACCACCCCTGGACCATGGGCCTGAGTGAGGTCCTCCACACACGTGCTTTATAGAATCCCCCATTATGATGGTAACACCATCTACAGAGTGAATGCTATGCTATTTTTGCTAATGAGAGATATTAATAATTTACTCAGGAGTATGCAGCAGGTGGTAGTGAGAATGCAAACCCAGATAGTCTGGGTCCAAGGCCACAGTTGTTTCCATCTTCCCATAGCTAACACCTGCAGCTGCCTGAAAACCCACATCTCACTCAGCTCCCCTATTCTGACAGGCAGCTTCTCTGTATCTCACCGACTGACGTTTATGCTTTCTTTTTCTCTCAACTCCTCATGCCATGCCTTGTCCCTGAGCCCAGATCTTAAGGCCTACAAGTGTGGGGATATGACTTAAGCATTTGCTTTATTTATCTTGGTGTCTAGTGCTGGTTTAGACACCAAAGAGGTTCTTCTAAATCGATGAATCAGTTCACTGGGGATGAACTACAGGAGTGGCTCATGAAGAATCCTCTAGGACTAGAAGACATTAAACGGCAGACCATTGAATTTCAGAATTGACGGCGCCAGGGGCTGGGAGCCAATGTACACAGTGAAATCAGCTAAGTTGCTTAGATGGGAAAGTACAAACATCCCTTTGAGAATCTGATAAAAGATATGAGCCATCTCCCCCGCCCAAATGTACATCTGCAAAAACACAGATGCAAAATGTTGTATACACATTAGCTTCAAAATAAGAATCTTGAGATACAGGACTGCCTCGATTTAGAGTCAAACTGTCCAGTGACATCGTGTGCTTTAGGAACCAGCCCCATCTTAACATGAGTCTTACCAGTGGCATCTAGTGGCCTCTGACAGTCTTGGTTCTTTTATTTCCTGGTTCTCTCCTTTTCTCCTTGCTTTAGCTTTTCAAATTTATCTTTCTTTTCAACAAGGCATTCTTGTATGATCCCCACTCCACCAACTTTGGTCACAGCCTTTCTGACTCTGCTTTCCTGGCCACAATTCTTAGAGATAGCTTCCTGACCTCTGGCCACTCCCTGTAGATGGACCCTTGACCCCCTCAGGCTTTAGGCTTCCTTCCCTGACTAACCTAGCTCTGATCCCATAGGACCTTGGTAAGTGTCTCAGCAACCTTCTCACTCTCTAATCTTGTAAGTATTGTTTTTCATCTCCCAGAGGCTGGCTTACTTTGCCTGAAAATGGGAGAAATGACAAGTACCTCACAGCATTATTAAGAAGATTAAATGTGAACTGTGTGTGTGTGTGTGTGTGTGTGCGCGCGCGCGTATTGTGTGGGGGGTTGTGGGGCTCTGACAAAAAAACAGAGGATGAGACACATTTCCTGACAGAGTGCACAATTTTCTGTTCGCAGCTTATGCTAAATAAAAGTACTTTAAATCATAATAATTGTCATTACCATCATCATTAATAAGGAAAGTGGCTGTGGGGTTCCAGGATTTTCCTCAGCATATGGCAAAGGATACAGCTTTATCAGTGCCACTGATACCAGGGAGATGCAGGGATTCTGAGGAGATGTCCACCAACGCCTCCTTCCTGTGCAGCTGACTGAGCCTAGCTCTTGAGCACACCCTGTCTGAGAGGGATGGGGCAGTCAAAGAGAAAGACCCAGGTCCATGATGATTGGCTAGTCCCCCACAGGTATCCCTTAAGCTGCCCCACACCCCATCTGGCAGGCATGGGGATTCCAAAACTTAGATGGACTAGGAGCTGGCTGTGCACAAGGAAGCCTGCCTTTGAGCTATCTCTTTCTATCAGATCTGAACAAAGGCAGGGGCCATGCACTGACCCTGAATGCCCTATTTTAGGGATCATTGTCATGCTACTTTTTTGGATGTCTTGCATTAAAGATACAAGGTCAAAAATGGGGAGCCTCGTCTCACCTGTATACCCCATGCTTCCTCCTTCTCAAAGATACTCAAGGAGTTTCTCGTTTAGTGCCTCATCTGTTAGCTCTGGGTATGGCCTGACTCAACCTGCCATTACTGACCCAATCAAAGGCCATTCCCCTGTTTCTCTAAAAGTCTTCCTGCCTCCTAATTTTCAAGGTGGAGTCTGTCCCTTCTATGCTCAAGTGTCCCTTCTTGATCACGTGTTCCAGACTTAAACCCTTCTTTGCTGGATAACTTCTTCTCTTCCCTCACTCCCACCCCACCCCCATCCAGTTATTCCACACAGTTCTCTCTAGGCTCCAATACTTTAAGTTTTTTTTTTCCTAAAAATTTAATTGTAGCTATCATTGATGAGTTAATATTAGCCATCATTTATATAGCAAATGTTAAATGCCAAATCATCTGCTAAGCATCTTAGATGCATTATCTAAACCTTATAACTTTCCTATGAGTTAGATCTATTATCTTTCTTTTATAGATGCATTCTCTATGAAAGCATTGTCTGAAGTAAATTGCAGCACCAGCACACCAGCTCAAGTCTGCTGACTTCAAAGTCTTCACCCCTTACCAGTGTTTTTCCACATGAGAGAGATGCAACTTCTTTTAAGGAAGCAGCATTTCCAACAGATCCCCTCCAGTGATAAATTAGTTTAAAGACATCTAAAAACATAAAACTCGGTGTTAATTTATTGTACTTAGTCTCTTAAATAATCATAATACCCCGATCTATCAGGATACACTTTAGTAACAAAAAATTCCCAAATCTTAGTGGCTGCAAACATTTATTTTTCTCATTCTACATGACATCATGGAGCACTGAAGGGCTGATCTGATCCAGCAGTTGCCAAGACTGCACCCATCAAGTACTGGCAAGAAACAAAGAGACTCTGAGGAGCATTTTATTTATTTGCACTATTTAGTAAGCATGGGCAGGGTTAGGGAAAAGGAAAATTTATAGTTAATACCTGAGGGCTTGTAATGACCAGCCACCCTTACCCTGAGGGAACAAGATGGAGAAACAGTTGCCAGTGTCGAAAAAGTGGCCAACTGAGGGGAGCAACTGACCCAGGGTGACCTTGCAGAGTGATCTGGGAGACTTACTACATTGACCCCCTTCTCCTCTGACCCTATCATCTCCTTCCAGGACTTCCCATTTTGGCAAAACCCAACCAGAAGACAGTGTGTAAAACCATGGACCAGTGCCTACAAACCTACCTGCAGAGAGGGCACAGATGTTGGACACATGGAGCAGCACACAGGTAGATACATATGTAGTAACCCAATTTCAACTGATGCCAGAGGCACAGGCATCTCTGGAGGGAATCATGCTGCAGTTAAATGCACTGGTTCCATCGCTTAACACTTACAACTCATTGGCCAGAACTAATCATGTGTCTTGCTCAACAGGAGGCCCCAAAGTATCATCTTGCTATGTGTCCAGAAGGAGAGAAAAACTGGCTGCCCGTAAGCAGCTCTCATGGCAGCCCCAAAACCGAAATGGGTTTGCCAATTAAATACAAAGAAAATTACAGAATCCAAGCAATTCATATTCGCAAAATTAATTCAGTGTTGTAGTCCAGATTGCTTTGCTTAAACTGAGTCAATTGCACAGGACATGAACATGACCAACAGGTCTTCTGAGTTTGACCATGTACCATGTGACAATTCAGTGCTCCCAGTGATACACCAACATCCATGAAGTCATTTGGTTTTCACCTGGCAGGAGTGCACCATTTACATTGCAATTTGCTCTCTGTTCTTTTATCACTTGACCATGTCAATTATTGCAGTGCTAATTGTTACTGACATGATCACAGACAAAGACAAGTGGGGTCAATGAATTCTGCAGTTGGTTATGAGGTAGTTATCTATATGACCTAGAAAGTGCTTATATTAATGTTTTTGGATTGTTATTGAATTGTAAACAAAGTTAAGCAATTCCTATAGAGAAGTCAGAGAGATCCCTTAGAAAGAGCTCCTTTCTATTTCCAGCTTCTTGCCCCAACACAGGGGACAAGGAAGGTAGTAATGCCTTTGCTTACCTGGAAGGTGTTTCTCCTGCTCCTCCTACCCTCGCTTTTCTCCATTCTCACCTTCCCCTCTTTCTAGTGCTGTCACGTCCGTCTTTCACTCAGGAGCTCAAACTTTTCTGTAGCCCAAGCTGTTTCTTGATTCAGGCTAACACAGAAAGCTCGGTCTCTGTCCCTGCCCATCAACCCTGCTGCCTGGGATACTGTCCCCACTTGTTCCAGCCCCAACTATTTTAAGTAAGTCCTGAGTCACACATCTGAACATTTTTCTATTATATAAAAACAAGCTGAGGTTTCCCAAGAACATTTTCTTACTCTATCAGCTGCAGTCACCCTCTCATGACCCAGTAGTCCAGGTAATCTACATAGTCATTTACCTGACTCAGCAGTACAGGTCACCAAGTCCCATACAGTATGCTCCTAACTTAGGGGCCTCTGGAAAGGCCTCAATCAGTTTCTTAACCTCCCAAAACTGTATGCAAAATTTTATGTGAAGGTATTCAAGCACATCTTTTTTTTTTTTTTTTAGGAGATGGTGTCCACAATTCTATCAGACTTCTGGGACCTAATGTATGCTGTTGTCATCTGTCTTACACTACCCATTAAAACTTCATGATACTCATTTCCATTTTATAGACAACTTATCTCTACTTCTGTTAAAACTTAAAATATTATATGTAAGTTCTTCCAGTTACATATTTGTCCCAGAGACTACCGTAACATAGGGCTTTGCCAACAAAAAAAACATAACTTTGTTTTAGAATGTAGTCTATAGAAAACACTGTATATGGTCTACGTCTACCCTATAGCCATGTATAGTCCTTCCTGGAAGAGCCTGATTTTGGACAAGCATTCATTCTCTGGTGTATCAGATACATTGGCTTCTTTCTACTTCCAGTAGTTAAGCCTGGCTTATTTAAGTTGTACTGGTGTTCTATTGCTGAAAAACAATAATCACAAACTTAATATCTTAAAATATTACATGTTTATGATGACACAATTTCTGTAGATCAGGAGTCCAGGCACAGCTTAACTGGGTCGTCTGCTCTGGGTCACATAAAGCTAGACTCAAGAGTCAGCCTGACTGTGTTCTCATCTGGAAGCTTGAGTGGAAAAGAATTTGTTTCTGAGCTTACTTAGGTTGTCGGTGGCATTTATTTCCTTGCAGTTGCAGAACATGGGGTTTCAGTTTCTTGTGTTGACCTGAGGCCATTCTCACTCCTGGAGAATGCTGATAGAACCTTGCCATGTGGCTTAATGTATCAAGCAAACAAGGAGAATTCTTAGAGAGACAGAGTCTTATAAAAAGTGATATATAATCCCAAAAGTGACATTGCATCACCTTTACCATATAGCAAAACATAGTCACAGGTGTGACTCATCTACTCATTATCTATTACTATCATCTATTGGTTACAAATATCACACATCTCACTCACGCTCAAGCGGAGGGGATTATACAAGGACACAAATATCAGAAGGTAGGAATCATAGGGGGGTCACCTTAGAGTCTTTGCACCACATAAGCCAATATGATGATGTTCATTCTTCTTGACAGTGACTCATTTATTCATGAGCACTCCTCACCAATGAGACCTGAGGGGATGTCTGATGGGGTATGTGGCAGAGACTCATAATTCTCACAAATATCTGAATTTTTTTCTTCTGGAGCACAGAGATAGAAGACATTTCCCAACCCTTTGCATATGGGGGAGGTCATGTGACTAGTTTTCACAAAAAGAATGAGAATAGAAGCAAAGTAGGGTGCTTTCTGGGCCTTCACCACACCATCTTTTCTTTCATTCACAGGGCAGATGCAGAAAATCCAGAAGATTTTACGGAGACTCTAGAGGATGCTAGAGTCATCAAATGGAAGAAGCCTGAATACCTGAATGTCTTCATGGGGCAGTGAATCCTCCTCACACCAGTCAGCTTGAACCAGATTATGACACAAACAAGAAAAAAACATTTACCGTGTTTGACCATTGGGATTTTGGCGATATTTGTTTTGGCTGTAAGCCCATTTTGATTAAAACAAAGGTAATCTGCAAAGACTTTTTTCTCTACTAAAAAAAAATGCATGGGGAATGAGAAGAAAGACTCTTTCTGTAATTTATTTAATGACTGTCAAATTTGCACATTTCATAGAACAGTTACAACACCTTGCAATCATATGGGGAATAACAAAAAGAGGAAACATTTCCAACTGTTGAATTAACCAAACTCTATAGTTTATGTTATATAATATTGTAAAATTTTCCCCATCTTTCAGCCACATTTACTTGTGGAATCTAATATCTCTGGTTAAAAGCACCCCATTTAAAACAGAATCCAAGCTCCATTTTTAATAACCTGTATCCACCCTATATTACCACATCTCAAATCATCTAATACTTAACTACCTGGTTTCTATGATCTGCTAACATCAAACATATTCATGTTTGGAAAATTGAGTCAGAGTCCACTGCCTTATCAGCTGATACAAAACAACATATTTTCTCTGTACTCCATAATAATGCAAGTCTGCTTGGAAAGATAACACATTAAGGGGTTATCAGACCCTAACACCATGGTATAAATGAGTTTATCAGATCCTCTATTTAGCCACCTTTTGAATCCATGACCAATTTTCTGCATTTCATTAAGAGCTAAGCAATAACCAGTCCAGGAGATATTATCTTCAAGATGTGGTCAGTTGTGGAAAAGAAGATAGCTCTGGGCACCTGAACAACAAACGATCTCTTTCTGGGAAAAACACACATAGAATGGGAGACCACAAAAAGGCAGCAAAAAATAAAATCTAATTAACTAACATTAACATGTTCACAATCTATTTTGTTAGAATGACAGGTAAGCCTCTTTCAGATAACTGAGCCCAGAGAGAACTGGGAGACTGTGCCATATCCCATTGGGTATCTGACATGGTCTGTTTCTAGGACCTGGTGAAAAATGCAAGTTAAGACAGAGGAGGCCGGTGAGCAAGTATGACTGACAGGCACCAATGCACACGAGGTGAGTTGAGAGGCTCCCACTACTGGGACGTCTGCCCAGATTTCATCCAGAGATGGGAGTGGTGGGGAGTTCATTCTGTTGTTGTATAACCTGGAACACTGGAGAAGGGCCTGCTGGTGTCTTTCCCCACACTCAATACAACTCCACTCCTGAGAGAGAAGAAAGAGGGGAACTAGAGAGAGGGAGAGGGAGAGAGAAAATGCCATCTTCCTTTCTTCCCTCTTCTCTTCCTTTCCTTCCTTCTTCTCTCCTTCTTATCTCTCTGCCTATCTCTTCAAGTAATCAAAGAAGAAACTGGGACTAACATGAGCCTGCATCTGAATGTTGCTCCTGGTTCTGTAACTAATAAGCTATGTAATCAAATCACTGTGTTTCCCTTCCTCCCTCCCTCCCTCCCTCCCTCCCTCCCTTCCTCTCTCCCTCCCTGTCTCTCTCTTTTCTTTCCTCGCTCTTCTTCCTTCCCTCCATCCCTCCCTCCCACTATTCTCTCTCTCTCTCTCTCTCTCTCTCTCTCTCTCTCATCAAATGCTCTTTGGGTCTTACTCTGACAAGCCAGGCACTGTGCTAGTTAAGGGAGATAATCTGAAAAGAAAACAGCTCCTTCTTATAAAATGATGTTAGACCAGATGATAATAGGTATATGTTGCCTATAAGTTCTGTTCTGCTAGCTGTGCCTATGCACCTCTATCCTTCAAGTCAGATCCTCACCTGCCTCCCCAATGCCATTCAGCTCTTCCCTGTTCTCTTAAGTCCCCCTTTTGGCCAAACATAAGAAGGCATTGCAGCCTCTTCCCTCCCTCCCTTCCCCTCCCTCCTCCAGCCCATCAACCCCAGGCTGCCCCAGTGCTGCGCCTTCATTCCTTCCATCAGCATGCAGTTACTAATCCCCTAATGTGACTGGAGCAGAAGTATAAATAACTGCTTGATAATCCCCTAGTATTTGATCATCCAAAATAACATTTGCATTTTCATTGGGGCCTTAAATGGTCTGGTGGCTTTCTTTTTAAAAAGTACTAAGCAGTTTCAGTTTTTAAAATTTCAAATATAGATAGATATAGATATGTTTGTGTAGAACTAGATAGAAATATGTTTATACTTTTATAAAATTACATAAATATGATCATATCGTGCATAAGTTTTCACGAGTTGATATTTTTTCCTTCTTTTTTGCATATTGTTTCTTCCTTCCTCCACCCCCCTCTATACTAATAATCCTCAGCCTTAAATCCTCCACAAAACCATGCAACCCATTTTGACCTTTTATGAACCTTTCCATGTTTTCCTCTGTCTATACTCATATCAGTGGGTAAGAATATAAGTGAATGGGTATTTATGCTAATACTCCTGTCAGCGGAAAAAACATTGAGAACAAAGTGATCATCTACTCATAGAGGGTGACTGAGTAAATTTGAATACAAGAACATATTTCAGTTAGGATAGGCTGTGTGTCCGTATATAATAGCAACACACATGGAACTGGAGATCATCTTCCTAAGTGAATTCAGAAACATAAAATCAAACACTACATATTCTCACTTATATGTGGGAGCTAAATGGCCACAGAGATGGAAATAATAGACATTGGAGACACCAATAAGGGAGGAGATGGGGAGGCGGATTAGGGTTTAGAAATAACCTATTGAGTACAGTGTTCACTATCTGGGGAGGGGGCCACCTGAGACCTAATTCCCATTACTACACAATATGTCCATGTCACAAACAAGCACTTGTACCCTTTGAACCTGAAATTAAAATTTAAAAACCTCCAAAATCTCAGTAGCTTAAAACAATAAACGGATTGCTTGCTCATATTATACGTCCAATTCAAGCCAGTAATGGAGTCTGCACCTCATGGTCATTCAGAGACCCAGGCTGATGGAGCAACCATCACCTTAAAGATTTCCAGATGATTAAATGCTTGAACCCAGAAGTCATAATTCATTGGCTACAACTAGTCCCTTGGCCCCATTCAGCCAAAGGTGAAGCACAAAGTACAATCCTACCATATGCCTGGAAGGAAAGAAAATGAAAGTATCAGTGAATAGCACTAACGACCACCACACACCCTACATCCTATAATGTATTTATCAAAAAAGAAAGAAGTATTGCTACCTCAAGAAACTTGGAAGGATTTCTGCAAGGAACTATTGTGAAGATACCAGTGCAGATAAATGAGTAAAAGAGAATTGCATTATTTGAAACAAACAATGGCTCAAAAATCACTATATGTGGATTCGCATGTGTTTATAGGAATATGCATATACATGCTCACCTAGTTATTCTTGTACATTTTTAAGCAACATAATTACCCTGGATCTCTTGTGAGAATTTCTGGGTTCCAACCCAGATTTACTGAATCAGATCTGGTCTGTGCATTAGTGAGAGCCAGGACCTGATATCCAAGGCTGAGTCCTTTATTCCATAGCATGCAGTCCTCACCGTTGGACTGTCATCTCTAATTATTATATTGTAAATGATTTATCTATTTGCCCTTTCTTTTATCTATCAAATATTTATTGAGATGGGGACTTTCCTAGATACTAGAAATGCAGTAGTGAACAAAACAAACTTGATCCTGTTTTGATCTAGGGTAGGACAAATATTTAAAAAGTAGATGTCACATTAATTCACAGGTACAAATTGTGGTAAGGGTTGAGTGAGAGAAGAGTGCCATGAGCAACTATAATAGTGGGACCATATTTAAATTGGAGAGCGGAGAAGTGAAGGCTAATTAGACTAATTAGGCTAACTATTGGGATGAGATCTGAAAAGCCGGGGATGCAGAGCTGAGCATAGAGCATTCCAGGTAGAGGGACTACTGTGAGGAGACCCAAGGTGGGAAATGACACAAGCCAGTGTGCCTGGAAGACTTAGCTTGGGGACAGTGGTGAGAGATGACACTAGATCATGGAGGGCCTTATAGAACATGGTGAGAAGTTTGGGCTTCATAAGTACAGTGGGGGTCATTATGGTTAGAAGCAAACAGGGTAAGAGAAGACATAATATACATTATCTTTTTACAGCAACTTTACTGAATTAAAACATTAATACACGCAGTAAAATTCAAAGTGCTCATTTTGATGAATATAATAGAAATACATATTCATATATACATACAGATGTATTCACACACAAATGTATATATTTTTGTAACCACCCCACTACATTCAAGTCATAGAATATTTCTATTACCCCAAAAAGTTTCCTTATGCCTCTCCACCCCTGAACCTAGGCATCCTTGATCTGCTTGCTGTCACTATTGATCAGTCTCTTCTAGATCTTGGTAGAAACAGAATTTTACCACATGTACTCATTAACATCTGGCTTATTTCACACAGCAGAATGTGGTGAGAGTCCCTCATTTCTTTGTATTGCTGAATAGTATTCTATCACAGTGTGTTTATTCATTCACATGTTGATTGGCACGTGTTTGGTGCCATTATGAATAATTCTATTATGAACATCCATGTACAAGTCATTGTGTGGACCTGTTTTCATTTTCCTTTGGTAAATGCTTAAATGTTTGATTGGCATCTCAATGGTAAGTTTGTCCTTAGTTCTATAAAAAATTACTAAACAGTTTTCCAAAGTAGTTGCACCATATTACATTCCTGCCAGCATCATGTAAGAGATTGCTGATCCAGATCCTCATCAGTACTTAATATTATCAGTCTTTTTCATTTTAGCCACTCTAGTGAGTGGGGAATGATATCTCATAGTGGTTTTAATTTAAACTTTTTCTGAGCTAATGATGCTGAGCATCATTTTGTAGCCTTATTGGGCATTTCTAAAATCTCTTTAGTGACATGTATGTGAAATCTGCTGCTGGTTTTTTATGTTGAGCTATCTTATTAAGTTGTAAGAGTTTGGATATAAGTTCTTCCTCAAATATATGTATTATAAATATTTTTCTTTTGGCCTGTGACTTGTCTTTTTTTAATGTTAGTTTTCAAAAAGTAGAAGGTTTAAATTTTTATAAAATTCAATGTATCATATTTTTTCTTTAATGATTTATGCTTTTGGTATGCCGAAAATTTCATGTTTCCCTTTTTTTTTGAGTCAGAGTCTTACTCTGTTGCCCAGAGTGGAGTGCATTGGCACGCTCACGGACACCCCAGCGTCAATCTACTAGGCTCAGGCGATCCTTTCTCCTCAACCTTCCAAGTAGCTGGAACTAAAGGCATGCCTGGCTAATTTTTTGATATATTGTAGAGACGAAGTCTTGCCAAGTTACCCAGGCTGGTCTCGAACCCCTGGGCTCAGGCAATCCTCTCGCCTCAGCCTCCCAAAGTGCTGGGATGAGCCACCGTGCCTGGCCTATTTTTCCTTTTCTGTATCAAGTTCCAGTTGTTCCAGCACAGTTTGTTGAAAAGACTCTCATTCATCCAACTACCTTTCCACCTCTATGAGGAATAAATTGCACATATATGCATGAGTCTATTTCTTGACTCGCAGTTGTTTCAGTGATATGTCTTCCTTATGCCAGTACTATGCAGTCTTGAGTAGAACAGCTTTACAGTAAGTCTTATAATCAGAAAGTGTGGGTCCTCCGATTTGATTCTTTTTCAAAATTGTCTTGGCTATTTTAGATCTTTTGCATTTCCATACAATTTTAGTACCAGCTTGTCAAATTCTATCTCTTAAAAAAGCCTGCTTGAAGTTTGATTGTGATTGTGATGAATTTGAGAGAATTTACATCTTAATCATATTGGTGTTTCAATCTTGGATTGATGTACATAGTCTTGCTTGATGGTTTTCAAGAGGCTGCCTTTCTGCCCACCCTTATGGCTCAGGGTACTTCAAACAACTGGGATGGCTGTACCTTCAAGGTTTAGAGGAGCCCATGGTGACTGATTCTGCAGCACTTGTGGAAGCAGCACACACAAAATGTTCCACCCCTCTCAGATTGTGTAGTGGGGTTTGCTGATCCAGACAATGTTGCTTTTTACTTTGGGAGGTTCACAGGATTGCTCTGAAGGCCAGCCTTATTTTTAAGCAATATGTTATCAATCCAAAATGGAGCGACAAGCCTGAGATCTTGGAAGCAGTCTGGAAGGGACAAATTTAGGGGAGGCCTAATGGTAGAACTCCCAGAGTGGAGCAGATGCGTTGTGCACCTACTGGGCTGACCAGTTGGTAAGGAGACCTGTGTTCACATTTAGTTCTGCACTTTCCAGGCAGTGTGGTCTTCCGGGAGGTACCTAACTTCCCTGAGCCTCTGCTTCCTTATTTTTCCCAAGGAGGTACATGTCTTTATCTCATCTGGTCACAGCGAGGAACACACCAGCTGGCAGAGGTAAGGAGGAACCTGAGTCTGGGAAAGTCGGGTGTAGGGAGAAAGGAGCTAGACCAGGAAACACCAAGGAGAGCTGTAGACAGCCTGGACTGGAACTATATAAAAAGGAGCAGGTGAGGCCATGACAGACCCTTCATTACTCCAGCCCTCTGGTGCTTTGTCCTTACTTCTTGCATTTCTTCTGCTCTCAGGGAGCTTCCCCATGGTATCGCCAGTGGGATGCTGCACAGAGGGTGACAGATGAAGACATTGCCTGTGGCCAAACCAGATTTCACCCAAGGCTTTTCACCTGCCATCCTCCTCCCCCACTAACCACCCTCCTTGGCGCCCAGGGACTCAGTGTGACACAGCTGGACGTTGGTGAGGTCATCTTGGAATGCAAATGAGATTTTCCAGGGAGCTGCCTCCTTATTATACCCATGCATATATGTCTTTCATGTAGAGAAAGGCGAGTTCCTTCTTCCTTCTTTTTGTCTTCAAACCGGCCAGCTTTGCCCAGCTCTGGAATCATGCGATGTGGTACCAGGTGCCAGGCACAAGACGGTTCTTGGTCTGAGCTCCTGGTCTCCTGGTCCATCTTCTCCTGGTCTATTTGCTCTTACCGAGGCCTTAAAATTGAGAACTCCTCCTGACACACGGTACTGCAGGAGAACTTGAGGGCCTGGCTGTAGTTCTGTGGGAGGAGAACATTAGTCCAGAATACTGACCAGGCACAGAGATAAACATTATGGTAATTATTAATGTTGATGACATTTATTGGTATGTACACATTGCCAGGGAGTTTATGCCCATCCTTACATGCAGCCTTCTAAGTCACTCTCTGATGTTGATGCTACTCTGGAGTGGGCATATATCCTAAAACTTAGTAGGTTTCCACCTGGGCGAGGAGGGGCATTTTCCAGAAGACAAAGCAGCTTGTAATCCTAGTGTGGGGGAAAGACTTAGCTGTCTTTTTAGGGAAGGGCTGTTCGAATTAGATTTGCATAATTTGAGCTGGTGGCCAGGCCGCATCCACTCACTGGACTTAAAGGATTCTCCCCTTCTGGGCAAGGGGTTCACCTACGATTCCTTGCCCTACAAGGATCTTCCTGAAGATGATTCAATTTACCAGCATTTATTTTAATAATGTAGGTATGACACTGAGTGGATGGGGGCACATAGGGCTGCCATCTGTGAAGACTGGAGGCAGGCAGGAGGAGAATGAATGGTCTCTGTGTACCCAGAACTGGGGCAGTAGTCTAGATTGGACCAGACCTGAAGACCACTTGGGGAAAGTAAATTCCTGACATTAGCTCACAGGACCTTTCTTTTCTGTCCCCTGCTGCTTTTCCTCTTCCCCCTCTCATACTTGTGCCTCTTTTTGAAGAGTTATTCAGGCTGCTGGGCAGGATTATAGGGCCTGGGGTGGGTTTGGTACCTGCCTCCGTCAGGTTGGGTGGAAGAGTGGCTTCCAGTTCCCTCCCCTCCTCATCTTAGTGTTCTTTTTCTCCTCTGTGGCCCTTTTCCTCCCATCAAGGAGCTCTCTGATCCAAACAACCTCCTTTAAAGAAGACATAGTGATTCAATACATTATTTTTCCCGGGAGTATGTGTACTTTAGAAGAAAGGCCCTGGGTGTCCCAAGCTTAAGCCAAACTCATGAAGTATTCCTGCAGCAACGCAGGCTCCCATGGGCAGAAGTTCCTCCCCAGTGATACTAGGGTGGTCTTGCCCCTGGACAGGTCAGGTGTCACTGGCTCCACATGCCACATGGCTCATAGGTATCAGGACAGATCACACAACATGTGTACCTGTGTGTACTCAGCTCAGCCTTCTCCCTGCCCTTCTTATGTGTGGTCCCATCATGGGCATGACCCCCTAAAGTGACAGCACATGAAGGCTAGGAGACATTTCAGGCCACTGGTCTGGAGACCATCACACTCTCTCTCAAGGCTGCCGAATCTCAGAGGTTGGATTTACAGTTGTCTGCTCCCTCCCCCCCAGAGCCTGTTCAAAGTGCTTAATTAACAAATCTTGAGTATCAGGAAGTTGTTTACTTGGCTTCCTCAGGAACTGTTCTCTAAGGAGCTCAAAGCACTGCTAATAGATTTTTTGTGTGTTGTCTCCATCCATCAAACAACCTCCCTTCATTCCAAACTTTGTTTCATTCCTGGCCCTTAGGGATCTGACTCTCATTTGGAGAACCCAGGAGAGAACTTATAGCCTCTCTAAGCATCTCTGCCCAACAGCTACTATGACCCACGCCCACAGGCTCCTGGCTCCATTTTAATTAAAGAATAGGGAGGGAGAAGCATCTGCAGACAAGGTTTGCAGGGAGAATCAGGTTCTCTCAGCCCTTGGAGAATGTTCAACTACCCGCACCTGTGTGCATTGCATTTACTTTGGCCACCCCTTTCCCTTCCGGCTGAGAAGTAATCACAGTTCCTGGGAACGTGCAGCAATGGAGAACAGAACTCACCTGCTGGTCTCTGGGCCATCTCTCTTTGGCCCCTCTCATTGGCCACCTCTCTCTGGTCCCCAATATTTGGAGAGCTCGGGGTGTCATAAATTAGACAGTATCACCTGTACTACTCTTTCAACTGCTGCTGGTCCTTGGACCCTTCCTGCTCCTGCCCCTTTAAGTCACTTGTCTGACTGCTGTCCCCGCAGAATTGCCTGAACTCCAGCAGCGTTGCTGGACTCCTACTCTCCTTGTCCATCTCCTCCTGGGCTATCTGATCCCACTGAGACCTTGAAATTAGGGACTCTGCCAGACATACTGCACCGAAGGGGAACTTGAGGGCCTGGCTGTAGTCAGAGATATCACTTGGGTATAGGAGAATGTGAGCCCAGGATACCAACTGTGGCACAGATATAAACATTATAATAACTATCAATATTTGTGGCATTTATGGGCATGTACACAGTGCCAGGGAGTTTATATTCATCCTTATATGCAATCCTCTAAGGCACTCTTTGATGTAGCTGCTACCCTGGAGTGGGCATAAGACCTAAACCCTCAGTTAGTATTATTTTATCATGGACTGTAATGGACCACTATAAAAGACTTATTATGTATTTGTCTGTGTTTCCAGACGTGGTGTTATTCCAGTTTCACAAATGAGGAGAACTGACATTCTAACTCAGGTCTGCCCAACAATAAAAGTTATGCTCTTGAATCTGCACCATGTGAACCCACCACAAGGGTGCCAGTCCCAATGATCTCACCATCCCAGAGGGCTGTCCCACTGTGCACTCGAGGCAGCCCCATCTATAACATAACTTGGGGAGAGAGTCCTATGAGGGTGTAGGAGTTTAGAATTAGAAGATCTTAGAACTTGAAAGAACCTTAGTCATATCTGAACACAGCAGTTCTGAACTGGTTCTGAACTACTAAGGAATCCCATGAAAGCTACATACCCACACACTGTGGCCAACACTACACTCTGGAGGTTCTTGGAGCCCCAGAAGCCAGGCCTTGGGCTTTGGCTCGCACACCTTCCTCCCACATTTCCCCATGCAAATGCTCGTCCTGGGTCTGGCTTCTTTAAGCCAGGTTAGGCTAGATTGAGGCAAGTGAATGACTCCTATCTGGTCCAAGTCCCTCCTTATACAAATGTGGAATCAGGTTCAGAGAAAGAAAGCTATTTGCTCAATATCACATGGTTAGTAAGGCTGGCCGAGCAAACCTAGTGCCAGGATAGATCACGTGTCCTGAGACCCTGGGTTCAGTACTTGGCATACCAGGGGAGAGCAGCTATTCATGGGACCATGGATCAGTCACTCACAGAGAACACTGTGGGCTTAGTGGACCACCATGAAGCTCTCTCAAGGTCCCCCTGCTTCCCTTTGCTGCCTCCTCTCCTGCCAGCCCACACTCGCCAACTTTGAGGACCTCAATATGGAGTTTGTGATCCAGGAGAGCACCAGGGTAGAGCTTCAGGGAGGTTCCTTTAGGGAAAAAAAATAAGGCAACCACTCAGGAGAGGCACTGAGCCCCTATGGTCCTGGAAGCCCACATCCTGTTTGTAAAGAAAGATCACTCTGGTTCCCCAAAGCCAAGGCTCGTCATCTGGAAACCACATCCTTCTGCTCAGGGAAGGTTTCTTTGACCTGGGGACAAGGGCTGAATCTAGCCTGGACCTTGAGCCCTTGTGGTAGCACTCACTCTAAGTGGTTTTCTAGAAGTCCTTATTCACCTCCACATCCTCAGCACTGACTCAGTGATCTGTACACAGCAGGCGCCCAGCAGATATGTCTTGCAAGGACTCTGAGATCCAGGTCAGGAAGGCTTTGGGCACTGCTCGGGGTGCATCACACATTGGACCACTCTGTTCTCTCCTCCTCTTCCTCTTTGCTTCTGGTGGAAAGTTGCAGCAACTCAGGCTGTAACGACCTCATTATAGTGTTGCTAGGAGCCTGCTGATGTCAACCATAAATATTAACAGCCCTTGTTATGAACCCCCCTCCGTGCAGCTGCTTCAGTCCAAGTTTACATAGTAAACAGTGCAGTTAGTTTATTTGATCAAGGGAGTGCTCTTCAGAGGAGTTAATAGCCCTGCTTCCCCTGGTCCTTCTCCAGCAGCTCAGCAGGCACAGCCCTGAAGGCGAGGGTGGCTGCTCTGTTCTTAAGGCCAGGGCCAGATCTGTGTGAATGAGAGGCTGGGCCCATGGGGACAGAAGGCCAGGAGGCTGAAGGCTGGGGCCAGGACCTCCTGCCCTGAGAATGGTGAGGTAGCTCTCTAGGGAAGCAGCAGCCTCCACAGCTCCTCCAGGGCAGCCAATTATCAGCACTCATCTCTCTTGGTGGCTGAATCCACTTTCTAAAGTATAAGCTGATACAGGACACTGGGTCCTCACTGGCTTAATAGAAAGTGATGGGAAGGGGGAGTTAAACACTAATGATAATATTTCAGCTTCTTGCTTTATTTTTTTTCCAAAGCCAGCTTCAGAGACTCTACGTTCCCTATCACTCCAGGATGTTGAGAGGACAAGACTCACTATGAAGGGGGTACCACCCCAGGAGCAGGCTCAGAACTACCAGGGAGTCCAGTGAAAGTCCTCGGTCAAAGGTGCCATGTCGGGGCTCAGAATCCAGATGTGCACAGCCAGATGCTAGGGTCCTGCTGGAGACAGAGAGACGGGGACATGGATGCAGCTGCAGGTTGATTGCAGAGTATGACTTGGGAAAATTAAAGGCAGTAGGGATGTGCAGTTCCATCCCAGAGCTTAGCAAGAGGAAAAACAGCATTGAGTGGGTGGTACTGAAGTGACCTGGCTACAGGAGAGAGAAGAAGAAATGACTAGAACTATCCCACTCCCTGGAGGGGTAAGTTTTGCCTGTTCCTTTGACTCCAATTTGATTCTCTCTGTTGCTTTCTTCTGCCAGTCTTTTTCTTTCCCAGCCTTCGCAGCAGGAACTGCCGTATGTGTGTGTATGTGTGTGTGTGTGTGTGTGTGTGTGTGTGTGCGTGTGCAAGTTGGGGAGCAAGGTTGTCTGGAATGAGTCTGGTTGCTCCTTTCCTATTCAGTATATTGAGGTGTGCTCTGACCACCCTCTGACAGTCAGTCCATGACCCTGTCCTACCATGTGGCCTCTGCCTCAGCTATGGTGCAGTAGCCTCTCACTGCCATTGGCTAGTCCTCCCCGGTCATGTGGCTGACTCCTGCTCTGAAGTAACTAACTCCTTTGCTCAAAACACACATCTCTATTAGCTAATGACACTCTACTTCTAGTGTCACTAGCTGACTTGCCCTTCTCCAAACTTTGCTTGAATCCTGATAGCTACCTGGACTGCTTCCAAACCCAACAGGTGTTTCAGATGCTGTGCTATGGTCTGTCCAGCACCTGCTCAGAAGACTGGGATGAGCTTCTCCAGCATTGGTTCTTATTTCTTCATCTCTTTTACCATTCTCCATTTCCTTCCAGGTCTGCCTTACACCTAAACTGGTCCCACCCACCATACTTTCTCCCTTGCCTGTTCAGAAAGGAGAAAAAGTTCTATGGAACAAGCTCTTGTGTAGCGTCTTGCTCTGGTTGCAAAATGCAGACTTATGATGATCAGAGAGCTCATGGCACTGCACAGTAAGAGATAACCCCACAGAGTGCAAGGAGGAAAACGGAGGTCAGAGGGCCCTGAGGTCAAACCCTCTCCTTATGCTGGTTACTTCGTCCTGCTAAGCCTCATAAAATGGGCTTAATAATAGCATGTACTTCACTTTAATTCAACACATATTTGGGTATCTAATATGACCCAGGCCTTATTCCAGCTACCAGGGACACAGAGTTAAATAACACACAGGGTCCTGCCTCACCAAGTCTGCTAAATAGCAGTGTTGGCCTGAGGATAATATGAAACAAAGAACATATGAGACGTTAGAGAACTGCGGTTGTTTTATGTTTATGGGTTCATGTTCTCCCTTTCTGAGCGATATTACCCTCAATTCCTCTTGTGTATGAATTCACCTCTGCTCTCATTGTTATAGACTGCAGAGCTGTCCAAGCAGTGTCACACCTCCTTGGTTGCAACTGGGGCCAGGGGACCCACACACTTGGCCCATCTTGGTTTTTGGCCTCAAGATTAGCACCACGGAGTCTGAGAAAATGAACCCCAACCTAGACTCAGGTAAGAGGACACGTGCCGAGTCACAGGGTCAGGCTCACTGCTGTGTCAGTCCTGGGTCCACTACCCAGAGGACTGCAATCCCTCCTGCCTTCTCAAGCTTTGCTTGAAGAATCAGTGCATTTTATATGTTTTTTCCATTTGAAAACAAGCATTGTTTATTAACTCATCAGTTAACAGAAATAATCCTAGCAGAAACCTTAGTTCATCCTTCTAACAAGCTTGTTGATCTGGTCTTACCTGTTGCCAGCATTTCCGCTTTCTACAAAATGGGTGGTCTTTTTCTTCATTCTACCTCACAGAGAGGATAATTTAAAAGGTCAGAGGAAGTTACTCAAGCGTGGCAATGACAAAATTAATAAGAAGCGAATTGCCTTGATGGATAATGGTTTGATTGTTCTATCTCTCGATAAATATGGCATCACCTGAATGGAGGATCTGATTCATTAGATCTATACTGTTGGAAAACACTTCAAAAAGGCAAATAACTTCCTCTGGCATTTCTTTTTAATGTCTGAGCTATTGTGAATCATAAGTTTGTCACTTACAACTAGAAGATGTCAGATGAATACAAGTGGGTTCACACAGTAAGCATTTAAAACGTTAGTTACTCTCCCCTTGAAAGGGCGAATGTGCCCAAGAGAAAATGGGATACAGAAATATGAAACATTTGGAAAGGGGGAGCTCTTGGAGGTTTCCAGGTAGCAGGGCTTGGGTAACCTGTCTTCCTTACGGTGGCTAGTCTTTGATTAAATTAGACTGAGGCACCAGGACCTGATCAACCCACTCATTTTCAAGGATTTGAAGGCATTGATTGTATCTATCCTCTCTCTCTCTCTCTCTCTCTCTCTCTCTCTCTCTCTCTCTCTCTCTCTCCCGCCCCTCTCTCTCTGGCTCTCTCTCTATATCATCTGTCTAACCTGTGAATATCTATTGATCTGTTCACCTATTAACTATCTCATCTATCTATCTATCTATCTATCTATCTATCTATCTATCTATCTATCTATCTATCTATCTATCTATCTATCGCCTATCTATCAAATGTTCTTTTGAGTGTCTCCTCAATCCCAACTGAACTGAGAGGGAAAGGATTTTATAATTCCTTAAGTTTCTGAAGACAGTGAGGGATGGATACTAATGTGTCTCTGTGAATTTTATAGTAGTGACACCAGTAGACTATTTCCAGGAATGGGGAGGTGGGGTTTGTGGGACACAGAAAGAACCCAAAAGGAATGGAAACTGGATCAGCTGGAAAAAAAGTACATGTATTCATAAAATCTTTCTTTCTCATTCCTCCTTTGCTTTTTTCTGACCTACTTTAATTCTTTTCTTTTCTTCCTACCCCATCCCCCCACAGAGTAGGAGAATATGCAGAGGAATACTTCAGGCTCTATTCACCATCATTCTGAACAAACACCTGTTTTTATGACTTAATGTTTCTCCCCTCCTGTTTGCAGAACCATTTCCATTGCAAGGAATTCTAGCAGTGGCTTTTAGCCCTGGGCTAGCAGTTAATCAGTCAGAGTGGCTCAGCATGTCAAGAAACAGGAAGCAGAAGAGCAGAAATCCATGGATCCTCAGTCAGGAGCCTCTGCTCACCTCTCTCTGAGTCTGCAGCCCAGACCACAGAAGGAAAAGTCAGGACTCCTCACTAGGGGTCTTCCCCCAGCCCTGAACAATGAGCAAGCGCCATGCTATCTCAATGACTAGGGATAGAATTGATGGTAATAAGAGAATAGTTAGGCTAAAGATCACAGGGACATGACCAGTGAATAAAGCATCCATCCAGGAAGAAGTAGAGTGACCCAGAATTCCATGGAATCTAAGGTGGGGGAAGGGAAAGGGAAGTGATATCACCAAATATCACAGCCTTCTGAGCTTTGTTTTTTTTGTTTTTGCCTGAAAAATGAAGACAATAATATCGACCTATTTAAGAAATTAGAATAAACTAAAACATACCATGGAAAAGCACATAACAGTGTATACAGTGAATGTAAATTGAAACTGGATGTATCCTAGTGACTCATTATAGACACATACATGTGTGCACATGCACACACACACTTCTAGGTGTGGCCTGGATTCAGTTCAGGTCTACTTTGATCTCCCATTGCAGTGGCTGAAGAAATAGTCTGCATAAGCTGCCCCTGAAATGATGATCTGGGTCTCCCTTGCTCAAGCCCCTGTGGTCAGAAGAAAGTTCAAACGTGTTTACAGTAGCCCAAAAGTTCAGAAGAGTGGTCCTCACAGAGTTGGGAGTTTTCAGCAAAAGGCCTAGAACAACATGAAGCTTCTGGTCACTCTGAGTTGACTAAAAAATTCAAGTATGGCATCTTGTCTTACTCCTGAGCATTTTTTTTAAAAAGATGTGGGGTAAAATTCAGGGTTAGGTATACAAATGTTCTTTATGCAGATACTCTTGTTGATGAGGTGTTTCCCTCCCTCCTCTGGCAGTTTCCCTCAACTGCCAATCCCAACCCCCCCGCCCAGCAGTTTCCCACTACTGTCAATCCTTTTCTTATAGTATTATGAAAATTGTTCAAGATCCACTTATAAGTGAGAGCATATGCTACTCGGTTCTTTGTTTCTGTGATAGATCACTGAGTATGATCGATTCTAAATTCATCCAAGTTTCTGCGAAGTCCATATGTCTGTCGTTCTTTATACTCCATTGTGTACATGTACCACATTTTAAAAATCCATTCAAGCTTTGATGGGCAGCATGGTTGGTTCCATGTTTTTGCTATTGTGAATAGAGCTGCAACAAACATGCGTGTGCAGGTATCTTTTTTGTAGAATGATTTGCGTTCCTTTGGGTATATTCCCAGTAGGAGGATTGCTGGGTCATATGAAAGGTCAATTTCTAATTCTTTCAGAAATTTCCACACTGCCTTCCAAAGAGGTTTCACTAGTTTGCATCCCCATCAGCAGTGTAGAAGTTTTCCTTTTTCTCTGCATCCTCACCAGCATCTGTTGTTGTTTGTTTTGTTAATGATGGCCATTCTTATTGGGGTTAGGTAGTATCTCAAAGTAGTTTTGATTTGCATTTCTCTGATGATTAGTGGTAAAGGTGTTCCTGATACAGGAAAACAGGAAAAACTACACTAACAACTTAATTCAAATGCAGTTGCACTACACACAAAGAAGCAAGGGAGGTAAGGATAGAAGTCCTGGTGATTTGATAGTTTACAAAGCTCTGAAGCCAAACATGAGCTCAAATCCTATAAGACCACCAGAATTCAAGTGATCATAGATGTACCTCAGTGTCCTTATCTGAAAAATGAGGATGGTAATAACTCCTTCCATGTTTATTTTGTAAGGTTGACATGAGCATCAGTTGAGATAGCATGATTGATATCACTTTGCAAAATGTCATACAGCTAATAGTTATGTTTGCTGTTGTTAATGTAGAATGTAGACAAAAGAGCTGGAAGTCCCAAAGAGCTGACTTATCACGATAGTCACACCATTTTCTTATGAACATCTCAGACACAAAATGTTGAGTGCATAACCTAAGCTATTTTGCCCATAGGAAATCATTCTTATGAGAGGAGAAAACTTTGAAGGATTCTTTTTTTTCTCCCCACCCCTGGTCTACAAATAAAGATGGTAAGGAAGGTAAAACTGTCCTGTGGGCTGCCTCAGTGGAGGATGCTGGACTGAAGAGGTAGCTTCAACTCTGTTCCTGGTGGGAGTCAGGAGCCTCTGGTGATGCTTGTATATTTCACCTAAAGTGACAGGGACCTTGTTAGCCGTCCTTGCATTGAGGAGCTTGATGGATTGAACTCCTGGGGAGAATGTGGCGGCCGTGATCTGCCATAAAGATGATGAATAACATTTTTTTTCTTAAATGATTACCGAAAACTTTACAGCTAGCCAAAGCTGGCTTTCTCAGAGCCCCTGGAGGAGAGCTTTTATAAAGTGTCATTTAATTAATAAGGAGGTTATTGATTGCTGTAGTACATGGAGTACTGCACACGGGCTGGGTAAGAAAAAGGGATAGAGGGCCACAGGCACAGAGAGGAACACAGGGGCGGGATCAGCCTGGACTGCAGTCTGGATGAAAAGTAGGCCCCAAACATTCTGGAATGCCAGTTAGGAACAAAGCAGTCACTATTTATCAAGAAAATTTGGAAGTTACACAGATGTTCTTATTATATCCAGGCTTAGAAAATTTAGTCTGTCACTTTGAAATAATATACTATTACAGAAGTTTCCCTGACTGAAAAATAAGGGACAAGGTTCCTTTACTGGCCTGTGATGCAGGCTTAAGAGAGTTACTTAATCTCCCAGGGCCTTAACATTTTCATCCCTAAAATGAAAAAACTGAGCTAAGTGATCTCCAAAATTCCAACTCAAATGTGTATAATGAAAACACTATGCCTGGATTTCAATTTTTTTTTGCACCAAAATAAGCTTGAACTAACGTATTATAACATGCCTAAACAAGATCTAAGTTGAGGTGCTAAGAAGGATAATACATCAGTTTGAAAAGAGCCTCTATTAGAGCAACATAAATTCTTCTAAAATTGAAGAGCAAATACCAAATTTATGGTGTAGTTTGGGTAGAAGAATGATGAAATCATTGGTGCTTTATGGTGATAATGCTCCAAAGAAATCAGCAGTTTGCAAGTGGATCTTAAGTAAGGAGACAGTGTTGAAGTTAAAGCCCTTAGCAGCAGGCCACTCACATCAGTTTGCAATAAAAAAAATTCATCTTGTTCATGCCCTAATTGAAGAGGACTAATGACTAACAACACAAACAGGTGCTAACACCATAAACATCTTGCTGGTTCAGCTTACACAATACTGACCAGAAAATAAAAGTTGAGCAAGCTTTCCACTCGATGGGTACCAGAACCATCGTGCCCAGATAGCCTGCAAACAAGAGCAGAGCTTTTAATGAAAATTTTAAACAAGTGAGATGAAGATTCTGAAGCATTTCTCCAAAGAATTGAAACAACGGATGAAATATGGCTTTACCAGTATGATCCTGAAGACAAAGCACAATCAAAGCAGTGGCTACCAAGAGGTGGATGTGACCCAGTCAAGCAAAAGCAGACCAGTCAAGAGCAAAGGTCTTGACAACAGTTTTTGGGGGATGCTGACAGTATTTAGCTTACTGACTTTTGGGGGCGGGGGAGTTTAAGTTTTATTAACAAGCTACAATAATCAAAATAGCCTGGTACTGGTGAAAAAACAGGCATATAGACCAGTGGAGCAGGATAGAGATTCCAGAAGCAAAACCTCAATTTCTCAACCAACTCATCTTCAATCACTTCAAGACTCCACCATCAACCACTGGGGAAAGGAGAACCTATTCAGTAAACAGTGCTGGGAAAACTGACTGACCACATGCAGAAGATTCAAACAAGTCCCCTACCTATCACCATACACAAGAATTAACTTTAAATGAATCATAGGCCTAAACGTAAAACCTCTCAAACTATAAGAATCTTAGAAAATGCAGGAGACACCCGTATGGAAATTGGAACTGGCAATCAATTCCTAATCAAAATCCCAAGTGCTCATGCCATAAGAGATAAGATAGACAAGTGGGACCTCATCAAACTGACAAGCTTCTGCAAAGCTAAAGAAACCTTTGAGAGAGCAGGGAGACAGCCCACAGACTGGGAAAAAATATTTGCCAATTGTTTATCTGACAAAGGCCTAACATCTGGAATCTACAAGGAACTCAAAGGTGCTGAAAAGAAAAAAACAAACAGCCCCATTACAAAGTGGGCAAAAGAGAAGCATAGACACTTCTCAAAAGAAGACATACGAGCAGCCAACAGACACTTTAAAAAATGTTCAGCTTCACTAATCATCAAAGAAATGCAAATCATAACCACACTGAGATACCACCTAACTCCAGTCAGAATGGCCATCATCAATAACTCAAAAAACAACAAATGCTGGAAAGGATGCAGCTAAAAAGGAACACTTCTACGGTGTTGGTGGAAATGTAAATTAGTACAGCTTCTGTGGAAAACAGTGTGGTGATTCCCAAAAGATCTAAAAATTGACCTATCATATGACCCCATGACCCCTTACCAGGAATATACCTGGAGGAACTGTAATCATTCTATGAAAAAGACACCTGCACACACATGTTTATTGCAGCATTATTTACAATAGCAAAAATATGGAACCAACCATGCTGCCTATTGAAAGAGGACTGGATAAAAGCAATGTGGTACATATACATGATGGAATATTATGCAGTCATAAAAAGAACAAAATTATGAATTTTGCAGCGACTTGGAGGGAGCTAGAGTCTATAATACTAAGTGATCTATCACAGAAATAAAGAACTGAGTATCACATGTCCTCACTCATAAAAGAACCTTGAACAACTATAATAATACTTTAAGAAAGGGATTGACAGTACTAGGAAACTGCCTGGGGCGGGGGAGGCACACATTATCAACAAAGGTACCTGCATAATGAACATTTGTATACCTAACCCTGACTGGTACCCCAAATATTTAAAATTAAAAAATGATAGCATCTGCTTATTATGAGAATGTTCTGAGAAAGTTAGCCAATCCTTTCATAGAAAAATTCCTAAGAAAGTTTCACCAGAAGTTCTGTCTCCACCAAGACAATACTCCTGGTCATTCCTCTTATCAAACAAGGGCAACTTTGCAAGATTTTTGATGGGAAATTATTAGGCACCCACCTTAAAATCCTGATTTATTTTCTCTGGCTTCTTTTTGTTTTCTTTTTTTAAAAATTTGTTTTCTAAACTTTAAAAATATATAAAGAGTACCCATTTTTCTTTAGTTAATAATGTAAAAAAGACTGCCTTGATAAGGTAAAATTCCTAGGACTCTCAGTTCTTTATGGATGGACTAAATGGCTGGTATCATCACTTGCAAAAGTGTCTTTAACTTGATAGAGCTTATTGTTAAGGGACAAGGTTTATACGTATAGTTTTATCTTTTAATTCCATTTTTCCCACAAATGCTTTGAAGTTTCTTTGTATTCAATTTTATTCTGAATTGTTCATAAGGAGAGAGATAAAGCAAAAAAAAAAAAAAAAAAAAAAATCCAATTTGCCCACAGCTTTCTTTCATTGGATTCCCCAGAAAAAGAACATAAATAATATTGATCTAAGTTAAAACATAACAATTATAGAGAAAAGAACAGAGTTGAATTCAAAATAAGCATAAGGAGGATATATTAACATTGGCTAACTTTGGTCATATGTCCTGAAGTTTAGAAAATCATCTTTTCCTTGAGCTGGTGAACATCTTCTGCTATGGGAATTCAATTAGAGGTTTCTGATTGGACACCTAAAGTTTCCCAGATCCTAGTCACATTAACAATTCCATAACCAAAGACCCTGGCTTCTGCCAGATTACTCTCTTCTTGTTTCTGACCAGTGAGACATTCTACAGAATGACTTTAGGGGCTTCATATTTTATATTTTAATAGTTGAAGGAACTTGACATTTAAAATAAATGGAATTGAATCTGAAACTCAGCTCTGCTACTTATGAGCTGTACAATCTTGAGCACGTTATTTGCCTCTGAGCTTCAAATAATACTATTGTCTATCTCTGTGGATTGTCATAAGGATTTAAGATGATGTATGTAAGAGTGCAGTGTCTGGAACATAGTAGGTGCACCAAAATATTAGTTGCTTTTCCTTCTCCTTCTCTTTTGCCTTGTTCTCTTGAAAACTATAGAAAACAATTTTTAAAAGAAAGAAAGAAAAAAACCTGTAGGAAACAGGTTATCAACCTGGAGAATAATGCCAAGGCAAGAAAGAGCATTTCACTGATAGATTTAACCATGATACTTATAAAACCTCAATCAGCAAAATTGATTGACTAAAATCAACATGTTGAGTTTTGACAGCAATTAATGTATCATTCATATTTTTCACAAGATTTAGAAGACTTGAAATGACTAGCCCTTCTCAAGAAAACAAAACAAAACAACATCCTGGGGTTTCTGTGGGCCACAAGCTCAACATGTGATAAGGATACTCCAAAAAAGTTAGTGTTGGCTGGACTCAGTGGCTCAGCCTGTAATCCCAGCACCTTGGGAGGCCGAGATGAGTGAATTGCCTGAGCCTGCAGATTCGAGACCAACCCGGGCACCTTGGTGAGACTTTGTCTCTACAATAAACAAAAAATTGGCTGGGCGTGGTAGCGGGCGCCTATGGTTCCGGCTACTTGGAAGGCTGGGGCGGACAGATTGCTGGAACCCAACAGGTAGACGCTAGGGTAACCATGAGCATGGCACTGCACTACAGCCTGGGTGATGGAGTGAGACTCCAATGCCCCCCTCCCCAAAAAAGTTAATGCCGTTTTGCTAATAGTAATTTATGGATCAAGGGACATATCATTGCTTTTGGGTAGATTGTAGACAATTGTGCATGTCACATTTAAATACAACATAGGTAAATCTGAAGTGTCCTTAGAGGGTAACTTTGCAGAGAGAATTCAGAACATCATAAGTATCGAGAAGTTGTTATGGGACCCAAGAAGAGATTTCACATCATAATAGCTGTGTCCATTGCTAGTTCATATAGAGTCTTTGTGAAAAATAGAGGAAAGCTCCTCTCTACAGAGAAGGAGAAGCCCCACACTAGGCTTCTTACTCAACACTTCTCCTCAGAGCCATATTTCTTTGCTCAGTGCATTCACAATTGTATGTGGCAATCCTGTCAATATAGCAAGCCTCAAATTCTTGATGACCTGTCTTGTGTAAAATGTCACAGAGTTTTTCTGTGCATTTATACAGAGCAGAGCCTGGGTCATTGGTGGGAAGGAGTTATAGAGAGATAGTGCTAGGCTTAATATGAAAGAGAATTCCCTAATGATGAAAGTCTAAATAATTGTTGTAACTCTCCTGGAGGTCTCAAAAAATCAAAAGAAAGGGTATGCTGATCTGAAGAAAACTGGTCACAGAGAAAGGAGATCCCCAAATGCAGTAGAAGCATTGCTAATCCAACTAATGGGACAGAATTCTCAGCCTAATGACAACTAATGGGACAGAGAATATACCAGCCCAATGGCCAGACCATACTAATGTGGAAATTAGTGCCAGGAGCTGAAGTCAACAGACTGTCTGTATTCCTGATGCACCAGCCAGATTAACCTAAGGTGAGACAGTGATCCTCCTGTGGTCACCTGAGTCATTGAACGGGTCATGCTTCTAACAAACTGCTTTGCTCTGATTTTAGGCTCTCAAGATAACTTGCTGATTTTGACTTGGCTCTACATACAGGTCTACTAATAGAGGCAGTTTCTGGGGTAATTATATTTACGGCTATAAATTAATACAATTTCAGTCACATTGTAATTTGGTGTCCCCTGGAAATTGACTATTTGTGTTGATAAGTCAATAATTTGCGATTCTTGTTGTAAACATTAGCTTATTGAATGCAGTTTCTTTTCAAATAAAAGTAAAGTTAAGCCAATGGCATATTAAAAAGAAGCTCTTTAAAAACGACAAGGACAAGAACAGTGCCATGTATGCCAGGGGAAAGAGAAGTGCATCTGAAACTCCTTGTCTTCCCAAGCAGGTTTCTTTTGTCCTCTTGCATTCTTCTGTTGTTACCCTGAAAACCCCACAAGTCAGCAATAGTATCTTTCCTTGACTAGAGTTAAGTCAGCCTCCCCTGACTTACATTTTCATTTCTTTCCTCCTTTCTTTTTCTTCATACTGCTGCGTTCTAGTGTCAGAGACATGCCCAGGCATGTCAACCCTCAATCAGTGCTGATTTGGTCAGTTGGGAGACAGAGAAAATATCCAACCCCGTAGGACTCCAAATGTGGCTGTTCCCTTCTATCTTTCCCCCAGCCACTACAGCCTCGACCTGCTGGGCTTTTGCGATCCTTCCGCCTCAGCCTTCCAAGTAGCTGGAACTACAGACGCGCGCTGCCACACCCGGCTAATTTTTGATTTATTGTAGAGATGAGGTCTCACCAAGTTGCCCAGGAGGGTCTCGACTCCGCGGGCTCAGGCAATCCACTCACCTCGACCTCCCAAAGCGCTGGGATTACAGGCTGAGCCACCGAGCCCGGCCCCCTTCTATCCTTCAAAGACAACTTAGCCTGCATAGCTTCAACCACTTCAACCTCTTGGGGAAAGTTGCAAAGACTCTGCCAACAAGTGAATCCCGGTTGCCAATACTACGAGCTTATGGGTTTCCTGGATAGATCTGTTTCCAGATAGCTCACTGTGCTTACTTCCCAGTAGCCTGTGGCCATCAGGGGTAGAGGAGGGGTGAGCCTGCAAGTTGAGTAGGAAAGTATAGGAAGTTGTCTCGAACTGGAAAGGGGGGCTTATTAATTACTACAGTTTCAGGATTGAACAGAAGAAGCCAGCTAGTTGGTGCTTACAGAAGATTTATTCATGAAAACACATCAGTGCCTATACTATGAAGATGCTAAACCTTTAAAAGGAAGAAAATATTTGCCATCTGAGCTGAAGTAGAAAAATCTCTCTGAGGAGGTAGCAGGGAATGATCATGGTTATGAATTTCACTGATAAGGACCGAGGCAGTTTCAATGACATGAGACCTTGACTCTGGAGAATCAAAAGTGTCAACACTGGCCCCAAGCTCCAGAACAGTCTGTGGTTATGAACTGGTGCAGTGGGTCCCAGAAGGGGATCTTTCATATGTGTTTGCCAAACCAGGTAAGATTCTAGTACATGTCACTGAGGGTTTTCCTGGCTTCATGTGGCAGGATCCCAAAAAGTGTTCTGGGAAGAGCAGTGTTTATCTAGGTGGGAACCAATGACCTATGCTCAGGGACCAGTAGAGAAATACTCTTTGAGCAGGACACTTTTCAGTGCCTTTTCTTTTTGGAAGACCAAACTCAGTGAGAAGGTAGACATCATGAGATAACTAACTATGAGAGTACTAGGGTTAACAATCCCTTCCTACCACTGCATACATGAACATTTTGGATTAAAAAATATTTTTTAATCAGGAAAATAAGAGAACTCCTTGGAGGCTAGAGGTTGACAAGAAAATGTGACTGTGGGATGGTAGATGGCCCTGGAATTGGTTTTCTTCCAGGGACATCTGTAGATCCCTGCTGTCCTGGAATATCAATTGTAAAAGGCACAGGAGAAGTCGGCCATGGTGGCTCACACCTTTAATCCCAGCACTTTGGTAGGCCAAGGTAAAAGGATTGCTTGAGCTAAGGAGTTTGAGACCAGCTTAGACAACATGGAGAGCCCTCATCTCTACAGTTAAGAAAAAAATTAGCCAGGCATGATGGCAAATGCATGTAGTCCCAGCTACCTATAAGGGACACCCACTCAGAGGGGATATCAGGTACCTACTGCCACACACTAAACTATATGAACAATAACAACAACAAACAAACATAGCTTCTCAGTGACACACAAGCTGATTGCTTTTTACCCTCTCATGTAGCCAGACAGACAGTCAAATGTGCTGATCCTAGCTGGACTCATCTACACATGTACTGATCATCTATCTTTCCACTCACACAGTAATGGATGGAGTGAATGGGTCAGGCTGCTCAGCTCTGTATTTCTCTCAGCCTCTGCTTAGGACCAAGGGAATGACCCTCTCAGGGTAGTGTCAGAAGGCAAGAGCAGCAAGTGGAAATGCCCTTGCACTTTTCCTAGGTTCTGTTTGTGCTGTAGTGGGAAACATCCCGTTGTTTAAGGAGAGACACATGCATGGGATGAGCATCAGAAAGAGAGGTCACTACGAAGTCATATGGCATAGGGTAGGTATATATGGGAGCGTAGTGAGTTGATGAGTGCCCCCTCAAAATTCATGTCTACCTGCAAGCTCAGAAAGTGACCTACTTTGAATATATAATTAGTTAGGAATTTCAAGGTGAAATGATCCTGAATTTGGGGAAGGAAGGAGACTAACTTCAATAGAGATGTGCTCATAAGAAAAGAACACAGACAGACATATAGGGAAGAAGGGAGTGAAGATGGAAGCAGAGATTGGAATGATGCTGTCACAAGCCAAGGAATGCCAGGAGCCAACAGAAGCTGGAAGAGGCAAGGAAGGATTCTCCCTCAGAGCCTTAGGAGTGAGCAGGGCTCTGCCAACACTTTGATTCAGACTTCTGGCTTCCACAATTGTGAGAGGATACATTTTTGTTATTTTCAGCCACCAGTTTTGTGATAATTTATTGCTGCAGTCCAAAGAAATTAGGCAGGATGAAGAACTAGGACCCTGAACACAATAAATCAGCCACAGAGGGTAAATTTTTAAAAAATACATTTTCTAGGCAGAAACAATGGTGGGGATTTGGGGCTTTCCTGACCTTGCACCTGGGTGAAACAAGAAATATAATTTCCATAAAGAATTTTTAACCACAAACCCACCTTCCTATCAGTTAAGGGATGAAATTCATACAACCTCTGTGTACTATTAACCCCTCCTACTCCCCAAAAGAACTCACACAATCCGAAAATCAAAGTCTAATTTTTAAGTGGCTATGAGTTTAAAGTGTTCCAGGTGCCTTCCTGAAGCAAAGGCAAAGTCTTTCTAGAGGGACATACATTAAACACAGGCCACAAAGTATTTCTACATACACTTTCGAAAGAACATACATTTCTATCAGAAAACACTCCATTTACAAGAAAATAGGCAAGAGCTGGCAGAAGCACTCTGGCAATTCCTAAAAGACCTAAATTTCGACCTTCCATATGACCCTGCAATCCCCCTTCTGAGAATATACCCAGAGGAACTCAAATCACTCTATGAGAAATATGCTTTCACTTGCATGTATATTGCAGAATTATTCACAATAGCAAAAACATGGAACCAACCATGCTGCCCATTGAAAGAGGAATAGATTTTTTAAAAATGTGGAACATATACATAATGGAATATTACAGAGTTTTAAAGAAAGATGAAATTATTAACTTTGCAGCAACTTGGATGGGCTTACCACCTATAATACTGAGTGATCTATCACAGAAACAAAGAACTGAGTATCACACGTTCTTATTCATAAGCAGACCCTGAACAATTATCATAATACTGTAAGAAAAGGATTGGCAGTAGTGGGAAGCTGCACACACCTCACCAATAAGGGGTGCCTGATCTCAAACCAGGAGAAGTGGGACCAAAGTGAGGCCCAAACTTTACCTACACAATACCATTTGTATATCTAACCCTAACCCTGAATTGGACCCCACAACTTTAAAATTAAAAAATTCAAACCACAGAGGCAGACCAGTAAAGAAAGTAGTTATCATTATAAGAAGCAGAAATATAAAATGTAATCTGTATTATAAGTTGAGTGTGTCCCCCAAAATTCACATGTTGAAGCCCTATTCCCCAATACTTCAGAATGTGACTGCATTTGGAGGTAGGTGCTTTAAAGGGGTGATTATGGTAAAGTGAGGCTGCTAGGGTGAGCCCCAATCCAATCCAATCTAACTGGTGTCCTTATAAAAGGAAACTGAGAGACACACAGAACCCAGGAGATGCTCCTGTGTAGAGGAAAGACCTCGTGAAGACATAGAGAGAAGATGGACTTCTGCAAACCAAGAAGCAAGGCCCCAGGAGACACCAATCCTATAGCAACTTGGTCTTGGATTTCCAGCCTCCAGAACTGTGAGAAGATAAATTTCTGTTGGTTAACCCACTCAGTCTGTGGTATTTTGTGATGAAAACCCTAGAACTAATCAAACATGTTGAAATAAATAAAAGTGGGGTTGGCCGGCATGACTTATACGCAAGAGGCTAGTGAAAGAAACCAATCTCTTTTACTAGAAAACCCAAAGAATTCTGGAAAGTAAAAGCTTCATAATTAGACACAAATAGCAGATTGCACTCAATCATAAACTTGGAGATCGATCTAAAGAATTTCAAAATGCAGCACAAAGAGACAAAGAGACAAAAAACAAGAGGGTCTCAGGGACATGGAGGACAGAATGAGGAAGTCCAACATGCACTTGGTCAGAGTCATAGAGGAAGACATGAGAAAGAACTAGGAACCCATAGTTAATCATCCCTGGTTAAGAGAGTAGCCCATCTCTGCTGGAGGTTGCTGGGATAGCCATGGCACCACAGTGTGATATTTGTTAAGGATCTGCTTTGGCACAAAAAGGGGACAAGAAGTGAAGTAGAGAAAAAGTACACCCAAGATACAGAAGCATGAGAAAGTAGGATGTCTCTAGGGTGTGAAGAGTCTTGTGTGACAGTATTGTAGGGTGTGTGGGGCGTGTGACCCCTGTGTGGTCATTTGGGGACCAGAGATTTGAAGGCAGGCAGAGGAAAATGGTCAGATGAAAGGGTTTTTCCTACCACCCTCTGAATCTCGGGCTGTAGATAATGGGGAGTCAATGGATACCTTTAAGGAAGAACGTGACATGATCAGCTTTGCACTTAGGAAGATAAAGCACCAAGAAGAAACTCAATAAGTGCTTGTGGTTTGATCAATGCAGGCTGCTGATTCTGATCCCTTTGTTCTTGGAAGACTGTGGCTGGGATGAGCTAAAGGTCTTTTACATCTATCTTCTGCAGTGAGAGGATTCCTTAGGGAGTGTCTGCCTTTGTGCATACTGGCGTTCAAGCTGGCAAATTAAATGTGATGACCTTGGTTGATGTAGGTCTGTGGAACCTTCTGAGACATCACTCAAGTCTTCCCAGGCTTTTCTTCTATGACAGAAGCCTGAGCCGGGCTTGGTGGCTCAGCCTGTCATCCCGCGCCTTTGGAAGGCTGAGGTGAGTGGATTGCCTGAGCCCACGGGTTCGAGACCCGCCTGGGCAGCGAGACCTCATCTCTACAATAAATCAAAAAATCAGCCAGGCATGGTAGCGCATGCCTGTAATTCCGGCTACTTGGAAGGCTGAGGCGGAAGGATCGCCGGAGCCCAGCAGGTTGAGGCTGCAGTGACCAGGAGCGGCCACTGCACTCCAGCCTGGGCAACAGAGTGAGACTCCAACTCAAAAAAAAAAAAAAAGACAGAAGCCTGGATTAGAGAAGCTCTATTTCCTCTACCTGGATGCCAGGCTCTGTCTCACTTTAGGTCCACATCATCAGAATCCAGGCTCTCAGAACCCCTCTTATTCTCACTCTTCTAGGCAATCCTGGGCTCTTCTGGTTTGGTACTTTTCTCTCCTATGACTCGGCCTTTTATTAGTGGAGTTAGTGAGTAGACAGAACTAAAGTTGACAGAGCATCTGCCAGTTGCCAGAAGCGTCGGAAACCTCTGTCGTGTATTATCCCAAGGACTCACCTACCAATCTAGAGGGTTTGTGTCATTATCCTCATTATATGAAAGAGGTTGAGCAACTTGCCTACACTCCCCGCACTAGAAAAGGGCCAGGCTGGGATCCAACCCAGTTGGTCAGACGCAAGCACTTTCCTCTGCTCCAGCTCTTCTCTCTGCTCAACTCTTCAGAAGAAACTCTTAAGCCAGTTACCACCGGCAAATTTGCTCAGCACAAACAATCTGCACTCCTCCCAGAAAGTCTCCTCTCATCTTCTGCCTGGTTAGAAATGGGTCCACATCATGTTCTCTCCCACATGTAGGTACGCCTGAGTTGTATCTTATCTTTTGTTACTAATCACTATCATTTATAATTCACTTCTATAACGGATCTTTGTTTTTTATTCAATGCCACATAACTACTGTGAGGGAGCTGGGAGCTGACACATACAGCCCTGTGTGTAAGATCAGGGTGCTGTTGTGTTCTGGCTGGTTAAAAACATGCATGGCCTCGACTGATTTCAAATCCAGCCCCAGATGTTCATTCCCTGGAGAGCCATTTTCTGTAACTGCTCGTGTAGCAAAGCTGCATATTTGCCTTTGATATTTTTCCAAGTGAGTAATTTGTATCTCGTCTAGGTATAATGTCTAGTTGAAATGATTCTCCAGATATAGGTTCCAAAACAGAGAGTCCACCACTAAAAATGAGCTGACAATGGGTGCCCATTTCTTTCTTTCTTTTTTGTTTTACTTTTATGAATCGGGGTCTCACTTTGTCACTAAGGCTGGAGTGCAGTGGCACAATCACGGCTCACCACAGCCCTGACCTCCTGGACTCAGGTGGTCCTGCCAGCTCAGTCTCCTGAGTAACTGGAACTGCAGGTGTGCACCACCATGCCTGGCTAATTGTTTTATTTTTACTTTTTGTAGAGACCGAGTTTCACTATGTTTCCCAGGCTGGTCTTGAACTCCTGGCCTAAGGGATTCTCCTGCTTCAGCCTCTCAAAGTGCTGGGATTATAGTTATGTGGTTACTCATTTTTATTGTGGCATGTCTAGGAACAGCATTCATGTGAAATATATAGACCTTCTAAATCTGAATCTCTGGGAGCAGTAGCCTCAAATCTGAATGTGAACGCAACTCCTAGTCATTCTTGTTTAACCAGCCTGATGCCAGTCCTTACACTTTAGAAAGCACTTGATAAAAGGAAAGAAAGGGAAAAGAAGAAAAAGAAGGAAGGGAGGACACAAGAACAGTGAGATAGAATGAATAAGTTCTAGTGTTCAATCTCACAGTAGGGTGACTGTACTTAACAATAGCTTATTGTATTTTTTTGAAATAGCTAGAAGAGAGGATTTGAAGTACTCTCAATGCAAACAAATGATCAACATTTGACGTGATGGATAACCTACATACCCTGATTTGATCCATTCACATTGTATGCATGTATAAAAATATCACATGTACCCTGTAAAAATGTATAATTATTATGTATCAATGAAAAATGAAATGAAAAACAAACAAATTCAATTTTTTAAAAGTGAAAAGCAAAGAAAAGAAGGAATAATGGAAGAAAGGAAAGAAGGAAGGAAAAAGGGAGTGAGGGAAGGAAAAAGAAAGAGGAACTTTGTTCTATAACTGAGAAATTCCATTTTAGCTTTGGAGAACTGACTTAAAGCCCTTTCCTCTCTTAGACTATACTTTTTTGTGTTGTTTCTGATATAATTATGTACATGTTTGAGAAGTGCCAGAGGCTATCCCAGAGACTGACTTTGGAATAACAGAGTATAGAGACCCCACAGCAGAATTCTCCATTGTTTGGAAGTCAACTGGTCTATAACCTGGCCACAAATAAGTTGGTATCAGCCAGTTGTCTCATGGACAACAATTCAAGATAACCATCAAAGCAAGGTCTACTCCCTGTGCCACTCCCAGATACACTCCTCATTTCATTCTTTTCCTTTAAAATCGCCTATCCTCAGCCCAAAATTTTGAAATAGTTTCTTTAAGGCATGAGCCTGGCCACTTCCCCATCTTCCAGCTATGGGAAAAAGTCCTTTTCTTAAAAAAATTTTTTTAAAATTTTAATTAGAGGACTTCCGGCAAGATGGCGAGAGGGCAAGCTGGTCTGCGAAACCCTCTGCAAAGGAGAACTGCAGTGGATTTCTGGCTCTCGCCCCGGGGGCTGTGGACCCCAACATCGTAGCCTGCTCTTCATATGGAGCTTGGCCGTTGCCACCGCTGGGGCATCGCAGCGGACTGGACAGCCACTGCAGTGCAGACACCGCCGCCGCCGCCACCACCGCCGCCGGTAGCACATCGCACCACCCAGGCAATCCATGACTTCAGTCCTTGAAGCCCCTTCAGGGAAGATCTGCTGGGATCACTGCCACCTCTCCTGCGACCCAGATGTCCTGCCCGCTGTGAGTCTACTGCCGTCTGCCCTGAGGCAGGCATCCATCTCCAGTCTCTGCCAGTTCCTGTCCGGCCCCACCCCACCTCTGGGGCGAGCAGCTAAGATAGCACCACCTGCTGGCGATTCAAGGTAACAACACCAAAACGGGAGAAACAAGCTTGAAAAAGACAGGCCAGAGTGGTGAATGGAGGGTGATCCGAACTGTCCTTCACAGCAGACCAGGGGCAACTGACCCTAACTGCAAACTAATTTACCAGCTTGAAAAGAAAGCTAGAAATCAGAACTGAAAGAACACTGGGCTTAAACAAAAAGTCTCAGAGTGTGCTTCATTGATTCTGTTAGTTTAATGACTTAATTCTATTCCTACTGTATTGTTCCTTTTTTCTTTCCTCTTCGTTTTCTTCTCTCTGTAAACCATATCTTTGTATAGAGGAGCAGCACACCAATAAGGTGGTTGGCTAGCTTGTATGTTAGCATCACTATATGTTTTATTTTTTTTTTGTTTGGGAGTTGGTTCATCTGTAGCTGTGGTCTATTGTTTTTATCTGTTTCAGTATAGGCCTCTCTGTCCATTTGTTGGCACACTCGTTTGTTTCCCCACTTACTCCTCTATCTCCCCACCCCCCTCTTCAACCCACTGTCTGCTCCATCCTCTTCCCCCTGCTAACCACATTTTATTTCAGGGAGTAAACCTACAGCCCCACTGCATGGACAGATTCCAAGGCAGTGGGAAGTGGGTTCCAGATTATCCACACACCTGTCAACGAATACCAGGACCTGCAGATAGATTTTGAATCACAGCTCCCCCCTTAAGTAAATCTCAAAACTGCAAAAAGGACCACCCCCAAGCTAAAGTGCAACTGCAGAATTGAACAAAGTAAGAGGACATACATAAAGAATAGGAGATTGAAAAAACAGAAATAAAACCAATCCCTTTACCCCTGAATAACAGAATTAAAGAAGACGGTGACGTGGAGGGAAGGAAAAAGTAGGGAGGGGGGAAAACTGCACAAATGAAGAAAAACCAAAAGAAAAATATAGGTCTCACACACTCCCCTGGGAGATCAGACACTGAGAAAAGAGATTCCGGAACACAAACAATGAAGAGCCCCCAGAATACTGGTCACATGCAACAAACCCAGACATCAAGACATTAATAGAGATAATTTAAAAAATTGAGGAGACACAAGAGGAAAATAGGAAGGAGCTGATGTCAGAAATAACAGCAGTAAAGAATACGGTGATGGAGATAAATAACAAACTAATAAGCATGGAAAGCAGAATTAGCCAAGCAGAAGAAAGAATCTCAGAGCTCAAAGACCAAAACACAGAACTAACCCAAACTGTCAAAAGCATAGAAAAGAAGTTCAAAAACACAGAACAAAACCTTCAAGAGATGAATGATCACTTCAAGAGACCAAACCTAAGAGTAATTGGCCTTTCTGAGGCAGAGAGAGAAATAGAGACCACACCGGAACAAACATTTCATGAAATCATTCAAGAAAACTTCCCTCATCTCATCAAGGATGAAAAAATTTAAACACAAGAGATTCAGAGAACCCCTGCAAGACAACAAATGAGAAGACCAAGTCCCAGACACATAATAATTCACCTAAACAAAGTAGCTATAAAAGAAAAAAATCCTAAAGGCAGCAAGAGAAAAAGACCAGACTACCAACCAGGGAAGACCAATTAGAATAGCAGCAGATTTATTCACAGAAACACTTCAGGCTAGGAGAGCCTGGAGCCCTATCTTCAAAGTTCTAAAAGATAAACAATTTCAACCAAGAATAACCTACCCAGCCACACTAAGCTTCATTAGTGAGGGAGGATTGAAATATTTTCCAGATATCCAATCCCTAAGAATCTACACTGCCACCAGGCCACCTCTACAAGAAACACTTAAGAAAGTATTGAACACAGAAGAAAAAGAAAAAAGAACAACAACATTCTTCACAAGAGTATAGGCAAAAGATTAAAAACACACATGAGCCAACTCCAAAACCCAAAGAAAGACAACAAACAAACAGTAACAACTCTGTAAGAACCTTATGACAGGGTTCAACTCTTGCATTTCAATTATTAGCCTAAATGTGAATGAACTAAATGCACCACTGAAAAGACATAGAATGGCAAAATGGATAAAATATCATCAGGCAACAATCTATTGCCTTCAAGAGGCTCACTTCACTAGAAAGGACACCCACAGACTCAAAGTAAGAGGATGGGAAACAAATTTGCAGGTGAACGGTATACAAAAGAAAGGAGGAGTAGCAATTTTAATTTCAGACAAAATACCCTTCAAGCTATTAAAAATAAAAAAGATACAGAAGGCCACTACATAATGATAAAAGGTTCAATCCATCAACAAGAAATATCTATTCTAAACATATACCAACATAGGTGCGCCAACTTTCATAAAGCAACTTCTAGGAAAACTAAAGAAAGATATTGACTCTACCACTATCATAACTGGGGACTTTAATACCCCAGACAGATCATCAGGACAAAAAATCAGCAAGGAGATCCGGAACCTCAATGTGACTTTGGACCAAATGGACTTAATTGATACCTACAGAACACTCCATCCAAAGACCACAGAATACACATTCTACTCATCACCACATGGAACATATTGTAAGATCGACCACATACTCAGCCATAAATCAAGCATAAGCAAATTTAAAAGGACTGAAATTCTACCAAACACCTTCTTGGACCACAGTGGAATAAAAATAAACATTGACACCGACAAAGTCCCCCCAAAACCCACAAAGACATGGACACTAAACAGCATGATGCTAAACACCTCCTGGGTCAATGACGAAATCAAAACAGGGATCAAAAGATACCTGGAG
>NW_007040635.1:0-717 GCF_000164805.1 Carlito syrichta | reverse complement strand
TACACGACATTTAAGGAGGAGCTGATACCAATCCTACTGAAGGTATTCCAGGCGATTGAAAAAAGATGGAACTCTCCCCAAATCATTTTACAAAAGCCAACATCACATTGATACCCAAGCCAGGTAAAGATCCAACAAAGAAAGAGAACTACAGGCCAATATCTTTGATGAACATAGATGCTAAAATTCTCAACAAGATCCCAGCAAAACAAATTCAGCAATACATCTCAAAAATCATCCATCATGACCAAGTAGGCTTCACTCCTGGGATGCAAGGCTGGTTCAACATTCGTAAAACCATAAATGTAATTAAATACATCAACAGATGTCAAAACAAAAACCACATGATTATATCACTAGATGCAGAAAAAGCTTTTGATAAAATCCAGCACCCCTTCTTGATAAAAACCCTTGAACATCTAGGCATACGGGGAACATACCTCAAAATAGTAAAAGCCATCTACGAGAAATCCACAGCCAGCATACTCCTAAATGGACAAAAATTGGAACCATTTCCCCTGAAAACTGGAACAAGACAAGGATGCCCACTCTCACCCCTCCTGTTCAACATAGTATTGGAAGTCCTGGCTCGAGCAATCAGAGAAGTGGAGGCAATCAGGGGAATCCAAATAGGAAAAGAGGAAGTCAAGTTATCTCTCTATGCAGATGATATGATGGTGTACTTTGAAAACCCAAGAGAATCTGTCAAAAACCTCG
>NW_007040634.1:0-819 GCF_000164805.1 Carlito syrichta | reverse complement strand
CCAAAAGTAAGGAGATTTGACTTTATTTTACAAACAAATTAGTCTTACTGTAATATCTTTGGTAAAAATGGTGATGACTATAGAGAGAAAAATTATATGCAGTAAAGACAATGACAGCAATTCAATTCCAGCCTTGTTGATTGTCTTTTAGATTTTATTTTCCTATAAACTGGACTGTATTCCAAATTATTTTAGTTTCCTACAATATTTGACTGACTCTTCAAACTAATGTTTCTAAGTTTCTTCCATCTTTTTGACTTGGATTCCCTAAAACTGGCCTTTTCTAAAATAACATGCAAGTTGAAGCTGAATGACTTGATATAAACTTGATAGAAATCACCACAACTGCTTTTGTATGACAATCTTCATGCCTGTAACTGTGTGTGTCACTCAGAAAGTTCACCAGAATGCCTGATGGCATCATCAGAGCCATTCAGTTATCAAAAGATGTTTTGTGCCCAACATCTAGGAATCTTCTTGATAGGCTGCCTCTGGACTCAGAAACTGAGTTTATAATGTACTCCAACTATTAACCTTTAATTTTCTTTTTTTCTATAAAAATGCTCTTATTTGATACCTGATTATTTCAACCATATAGAGGCCAAACCTTGACAGGAACCCACTTGCAACACTATCTCCTAAAATAAGACACAAATGTTTAAGTGAACTGACCTAATCTTAAATCTAAGAGATTGGATGAGGAGTAATTCAACTCAGTTTCTGTGCTATGAAGCTTCTTAGAGAAGTTTCAACTGGGAGAAATGAAGGATGGATGAATATGCCACCCTAAAACATTCTATTTTGAGATAAGGGTTATTT
>NW_007040633.1:0-915 GCF_000164805.1 Carlito syrichta | reverse complement strand
ATTAACTTAACACTATACTATAATCTATAAGTTTACTTAAATAACTTAGTTTTATTACCTTAATTTTATACTATTTATTTTTATAATTCTTATAACCTACTACATTTCTGTACTGCCCTATGATTGTATATTAATTACCTATGAACTTATCCTTAACCTAAAATTTTATCACAACTTCTATAAATCTCAAATATCTAAACTATAGTCTTTTATACTTTATTAATTACTTATCTTATAATATCATGTCCAAATTCTAATACAACTATTATCCTACTATAATCTATTACAAACCTTATCATTAGTACTAATAAGTATAAAAATTATGAACTTACTCCATGTTCTATAAAACTTAATTCAATGACATTTTAACCTAAAACCTAAATCTGATTGCCTATTACATGGAAACTACCTACGTCTCAAAACCTGCCATGCCACTTTAAAACAATGAACTGCACAGTTGCCATAACGACAGCCGGGGACTGAAGCAAGCTGAAAGTTACTGCACGTACAAAAACCAAGAACGTTCTGCTTGACCAAAAGCAACATAATACAACTATTATCACAGTTATAACGTCATCATAACCCCAAATGAAACTACATACTGGAACAAAATCTAATCAATCAATTTACCAGGAAATAACAGCTAAAAAATCTTAAGAAGAAAAACAGTTTAGAAAGAAAAAGAGATATAAAATAATTCTGCTGTGCATTTTTCATAGGATATAATAAGATTTTATTTTAGACTGTCACTTCCTAATATTGAAAATTCTGTTGTCTTATAATACACTGGTTACTATTCATATGTACACACTTGATGTTATATCCTTGTCTCCAAGGCGACCTTCTGAATAGGCCTTCATAGGCCTCAGCTGTGTGGTTACATATGTTGGCTCCCAACAAGTGAGAATGAGGTAT
>NW_007040632.1:0-722 GCF_000164805.1 Carlito syrichta | reverse complement strand
TAGTGGGATAATTTAGAACTCTGGAAATCAAGCATATTTGGAGTAGTTGCCATGACAGCATTACTGGACCCTGACTGTATGTTTTTAAATTTGAAGGCACAGAGCATGGAGAATGATGAACTTCCGTCAGCGGATGGGATGGATCGGAGTGGGATTGTATCTGTTAGCAAGTGCAGCAGCATTTTACTATGTTTTTGAAATCAACGAGACTTACAACAGGCTGGCCTTGGAACACATTCAACAGCACCCTGAGGAGCCCCTTGAAGGAACCACATGGACACACTCCTTGAAAGCTCGATTACTCTCTCTGCCTTTTTGGTTGTGGACAATTATTTTTCTGATACCTTACTTACAGATGTTTTTGTTTCTTTACTCTTGTACAAGAGCTGATCCCAAAACTGTGGGCTACTGTATCATCCCTATATGCTTGGCAGTTATTTGCAATCGCCACCAGGCATTTGTCAAAGCTTCTAATCAGATCAGCAGACTACAACTAATTGACACATAAACCAGTCACATTTTTTCCCCTACGATTACAAACTGCCAGTACTATATGGAGCCTGATCACAAGACTGCAGTTTCTTCACAGACCTCAGGAAGTTGTGGTGGGGAAGAGTCCTTTCTATAATGTGACTAAGGGGTATCTTTATCTGAACAATAATGAATTTTTAGGTAAAGCCTGAGATACAGTACTACAAAATCATGTTGATAACTTCAGATTT
>NW_007040631.1:0-695 GCF_000164805.1 Carlito syrichta | reverse complement strand
AGCTAGCTAGCTGACTAATCCAGAAGACTTACCTGGTTAGGTAACTAGTTAGCTAGCGTACTCAAACAGCTGACTCAGTCATTTGCTTACTAGCTAACCTGTTGATGCAGCCAGGTAACTTAGCACATTAGTTATCTAGCTAACTACCTGACTTAACCTGCAGACTTAACCCGTTAACTACCTAGCTAGCTGTCTTAATCAGCTGACTAAATCAGAAAGCTGATTTTACTAGCTGACTTAGCTAGCTGTCTTAACTATTTAGCTAGCTGACATAATTGGCTAACTTAAGTAGTTAGCCAGCTGACTAAAGTACCTGAATCAAATAGCTATATATTTAGCTGACTGAATATCTAGCTGAGTTAACTAGTTAGATAAATAGTTAGGTAGCAGACTTAAGTAGCTGATTTAATAGTTTGCTAGCTAGTGAGCTACCTGTGTTAGCTAGCTGACTTAGCTAGCTAGCTAATTAACTAGCTGACTTTGCTTGTAGACTTAACTAGTTGGCTAATGAGATAGCTAGTTGACGTAACGAGTTGGATAGTGAGTTATCTAACTGTATTAACTACTTGGTAAACGAGTTAACTAGTTTTCTTTATTAGTTGGGCAACGAGTTAACTAAGTGACAACTCGTTGGCTGACGATTCGGCCAACTACTTATCTGGTTTAACACGTTGGCTGACTACTCGGCCGACTTG
>NW_007040630.1:0-861 GCF_000164805.1 Carlito syrichta | reverse complement strand
GCACCATTTACTGAATAGGTTTTCCTCCTCCCCATTGGTAGGTGGTGGGGGGCTTTGTCGAAGATGAGTTGGTTGAGAAATTGAGGTTTGCTCTGGAATCTCAATTCTGTTCCATTGATCTATATGCCTGTTCCTGTACCAATACCAAGCTGTTTTGATGATTGTAGCTTTATAGTAAAGTTTGAAATCTGGGATTGTGATACCACCTGCTTTGTTTTTTTTGCTGAGGATTGTTCTGGCTATTCTTGGATGTTTGTGTTTCCATATGAATTCCTGTGTTGTTTTTTCTAGGTCTGAGAAGAATGTTGTTGGTAATTTAATGGGTATTGCATTGAATTTGTAGATTGCCTTAGGTAAGATGGACATCTTCACAATGTTGATTCTTCCGATCCATGAGCATGGGATATTTTTCCACTTGTTCATGTCGGCTTTGATTTCTTTGAGCAGTGTTTTGTAATTTTCATTGTAAAGGTCTTTCACGTCTCTGGTCAGGAAGATGCCAAGGTATTTCATTTTTTTTGTGGCTATTGTGAATGGAACTGTGTTTTTTATTTGGGTTTCTGTTTGTTTATTATTGGTGTAGAGAAATGCGATTGTCTTTTGTACATTTATTTTGTATCCTGAGACTTTGCCAAAGGCTTTTATCAATGTAAGGAGACCTTTGACAGATTCTCTTGGGTTTTCAAGGTACACCATCATATCATCTGCATAGAGAGATAACTTGACTTCCTCTTTTCCTATTTGAATACCTCTGATTGCCTCCTCTTCTCTGATTGCTTTAGCCAGGACTTCCAATACTATGTTGAACAGGAGGGGAGAGAGTGGGCATCCTTGTCTAGTTCCAGTTTCAGGGGAATTGGT
>NW_007040629.1:0-824 GCF_000164805.1 Carlito syrichta | reverse complement strand
CTGGAACTACAGGTGCACGCTACCATGGCCGGCTAATTTTTTGATTTATTGTAGAGATGAAGTCAGGTGTGAGACTCCAACTCAAAAATAAAAAAAAAAAACCAAAAAAAATAAAAACTTATGTGAGATGCTCTCAAACATTGCAGGCTCTCCTGTCTTGTACAAGGGTCAGCTCGTGTAATAACTTATATTTTAGTTGTTGCCTTAGAAGAATAGAGTTATTTAGCCCCATATCCAATTTTTGTTTCCACAAGGTAAGAGGGAAAATGGAAGGTTTTGGTACCGGTATCTTCAAAACTTATTGCCCTACACGCAATTTTATTTCATTCATATTCAGAATGATAGAACTCAGTCAATAAAAAAAGAAACTAATCGAAAAACTTGAGAAAACTGAATTTGAAAGGAAGACACAGAGCTGTGCTGACTCACAACTGAGCAGTATTAAAACCATAGAGACAGCTGTTGGTCAGTGATAAAACTCAGTGGAAGCTGACATCAGGAGCAAAGAAACAGAAAACAAACTACATTATGTAACAGTAATAAAACATAATTCTGAAAAGATAGCATTGGTAGAAGTCATTGGATAAAATCTATCATGCTCTAAATAGAAAGAAATAGTCTTTTCCCGGTTTGCTAACCATGGAAGACATGTCTGTCTAGGCAGTAGATTTAAAAAACACACAATTATTTGCTAATGTTCACACGAGCTTCCTCAAAATGAACTATTCAGTGTGAAATTTCATGATGGCCACTTTGGAAAGTGGCATGGCATAGCAACACAAGGCCTTACTAAAGTTAACCTTACACTTAATTAGCAAAATACA
>NW_007040628.1:2400-3446 GCF_000164805.1 Carlito syrichta | reverse complement strand
TCATTCTAGAATAGTGTTTGATGTTGAGTAAGTGCTAGGTATTTGGTATTACTTTTTTTAAAAAGGGACGATAACATTTTTAAAGTTATAGACATTGAGCTTCAATATAATTCTACAGTGTATTATTAAACAGAAGCCTATGAGTCTTTAGAAGTGGAAGTAAAGATTCCTGGAAGGCATTATAGATCCTCTCCATTAATTCATGCCAAACTAAATGAATTTATTTTTGGTAGGCTTAATAGACTTGTACATCAGGAAGATGTACCTTTTGGAGCTAAATTTCAGCCAGTCATTTGATGGAAGTCTGTTGTAAAACTCTTTTAGAAGTGATGGATGATTATGAACTTGTATGATGGTATAAGTAAATGAATTTGTAGCAGATTGAACATCTATAGACAAAGAATATTGAGGAATCAGTATCAATCTGAAATAGGAGTCCCAGCAGCAGCTGCAGTGGTCAGTTTCCATTGCCTTGTTTAACTCTGTCTTGAATATTGTGCAGAGAGATACATCAAAATCGTGCTTGTCATATATGTGGCTGTCAAAAAATGAAAAGGGAAAGAAACATGGGAAAACAAAATAGTGATTACCAAGTAACTTAATGAGCTTGAAAAAATAGCTTGCAACTAAAAAGATAAAATTTACCTGGGATCACAGTGTTCGATTTTGCAGGGTTATTTTTTGGGGGGGGGAGCAGAAGGGACTTATAGAAATTTTATGGAGGAGATTTTGGGACAGGTTTTGTTGTTACCTCAGACTATAAGGTAATTGATGCTAATAACATTTCAGACCCTAAAATATTGACTTAAATGAACATTAGTGCATTAAACAAAGATATGTTTGTGTCTGGCAAGTTTGGAAGACACATCACAGAACTGTGGGTATAATTTCAGAAACAAAGATTTGGAAGTTTCAGTTGAGTGACAGTGTGAGGTGATGGCTACAGACAGTAAGTATTGTATTCAGCAGTTGTATTAATGAGATATAGACGATAGAAAAGAGATTTATAGTTCCCTAAATTATGTCTTGTTGAAACTACAGTTAAA
>NW_007040628.1:0-893 GCF_000164805.1 Carlito syrichta | reverse complement strand
TCTGACTCCAAAATTTATAGCCTTCATTGCTATTCTGTAAAAAATTCCAAATATAGAATGACTCAAAACATCTACCTAAATTAACTTGGCCTTTATTTATTGAGGCCTATTTGGTAGTGCTGCAGTTGGGAGATACAGACTTGAATGAGGACCGAGGCCCTGAATCTCATGAGACTTGCAGTGTAGTGGAAAGAATATCATCAAACCAGTAACACTAATTAATGACAATTTTGACAGGTGCTACCCAGGGACTATGCAGTTTAAACCATCATCTGAGAGTTCAAAAAAATGTCTGTGTTCTTAAGTGAGAGATTGTTGAAATAGGGTTTGTGAGAGAGATACTGTGTATACTATCTTGTCAATAACCCTTCCATTTCTGTAAAAACTCTGGCTGGTGAGGAGTAGCAGTTCAACTTAGCAGAAGGAGGACACTTTAGTGTCCAGTGGGCTAATCTCATCCCTTACGAGCTATGAGACCTCAGGGATGAATTATCTTCTTGGAGGCTACTACTTCTAGATGAAGTAGAGCTGATTTTCAGGGTCCTTATAAAGTTACTTTCCATGTTTTTTTTTTTTTGAGTTGGAGTTTCACTCCATCACCCAGACTGGAGTGCAGTGGCTGCTCCCAGCCACCACAGCCTCTACCCACTGGACTCCGGTGATCCTTCCGCCTCAGCCTTCAAAGTAGCCGGAATTACAGGTGTGCACTACCACGCCCGGCTGATTTTTGATTTATTGTAGAGCTGAGGGCTCAGGCAATCGACTCACCTCAGCCTCCCAAAGGCGTGGGATTACAGGCTGAGCTACTGAGCCCGGCTGACTTTCCATGTTTTTAAAGTCTCACTCTCTTTTATACTGCAGCATACCTTTTTACCATAAAATGCATTTAAATG
>NW_007040627.1:0-541 GCF_000164805.1 Carlito syrichta | reverse complement strand
GGGGAGCTGAATCTTCTCTTTTCCTTCTCATTCTCTCTCTAAATTTATTTTTAAATAACTTTCTTTCCTAATCTTTTTGTGTGTCGCAATTATTTGCTATTTACTCGGATCTCTGGGTTGCCGGCACACACCTCTGGTTTGCCAGTCCCGCCAGTGCTGCGCGACTCCCTGCATCTCTCGAACCTCACCCGGTCCGCCCGTACCCTAATATTTTGGGAGGTTCCGCCGAGACATGCGAGATATCTCTCTCTTTCTCTCTCTCTCTATTTCCTAACTGGTGGCCCTCTGTGGACTGTGTTGGAAACTAGTGGCAATTGAAGGCTCTAGCTGAGGCTACATTTCAGCGTGCAGCTCCAGGGAAAGACATCAGACAGCTGTGGGCTGACTGGGCGAGGCACTAAGGTTAAATATTTGCTTCCTTCTAGCCAAGATTTCGGGGTTTCCCCGTGGACCGAGCTGCATCTCAGAGGACAACTGACGGTCTCTGCCTAGGGCTACTCCCTAGGGAGGCAAGAAAGTCCCCAAAGGAAAGTTCGAACCG
>NW_007040626.1:0-959 GCF_000164805.1 Carlito syrichta | reverse complement strand
CTCTCCCTTCTTTCCTTTTCCTTCTTTCTATCTTGCCTTTCTTTACTGTTACTGTTTCTCTTTTCTTGGTTGAATATACTGAAAAAAAGAATTTGTTAAAATACAAACTACATTTCACATCATGTTTAGGTTTTACAAATAGAAGCACTTTTATTAGATTTAAGTTTGGTGTCAATTTCTGCAAAAAAAGTTAGAATATTGTAATAGCCATCTCAAAAAAATTTTGAGAGAACAATGATCCAAAGATAAGAACAAAGAACCTTGCAGAAATTCATTTGCAATTTCATTACATCAGTTTATAAACTATCATAAACTCTGACTCTGATCTGTTTAATGATGTTACACTATAATCTTAACAAAGACTATTTTAAAGTAGGTGTTTGCATTTCAGATTTAAAAAACTCTTATAGGGCCACTACATAATGATAAAAGGTTCACTCCATCAACAAGAAATATCTATCCTAAACATATATGCACCCAACATAGGCGCACCAACATTCATAAAGCAACTTCTAGGAAAACTAAAGAAAGACATTGACTCTAACACCATAATAACTGGGGACTTTAATACACCACTCACAACCTTAGACAGATCATCAGGACAAAAAATCAGCAAGGAGATCCGGAACCTCAATGAGACTCTGGACCAAATGGACTTAATTGATACCTATAGAACACTCCATCCAAAGACCACAGAATACACATTCTACTCATCACCACATGGAACATATTCTAAGATCGACCACATAATTGGACACAAATCAAGTATAAGCAAATTTAAAAGGACTGAAATTCTGCCATGCACCTTTTCGGACCACAGTGGAATAAAAATAAACATTGACACCAACAAAGTCCCCCCAAAACCCACAAAGACATGGACACTAAACAGCATGATGCTAAATAACTCCTGGGTCAATGATGACATCAAAATAGAGATCAAAAGATACCTGGAAACAAAG
>NW_007040625.1:0-757 GCF_000164805.1 Carlito syrichta | reverse complement strand
TAGCTAGCTGCCTAGCTTACCAGCTGACATAAATACTGAAATAACTAGCGAGCCAGATGGATACACATCCATTATAACAAGCTTTTTAACTAGATAGCCAGTTGGCTAGAAAACTAAAATTATGAGCTAACTTAACTAGCTAGCCAGCTGATTAGTCAGCTGACTAAACTAGCTGACATAATTAGCTGGCCTGCTGTCTCACCAGGTGACTTTATTGCCTAGCTAACTAGCTAGCCAGTAGCCTATCCAGCTGACTTAACTAGCTGACTTAACGAAGTAGCTAGCTGGCTAGCTAGCAGACTTAACTACCTACCTGAGTAGTCAGCTACATAGTGAGCTGACTTAACTAGCTGACTTAACTAGATAGTTTGATGATTAGCCAGCTGACTTAACTAGCTACCTATCTACATTTCCCACTGGCTTGCCAGTTGACTTAGCTAGCTACCTACCTATATTTCCTGCTGGCGTGCCAGCTGACTTAACAAACTCACTACCTAGCTAAATTGCTGGCCAGCAACCTGACTTAACTAGGTGACTTAACTTGGTAGCCAGCTAGTTAGCCAACTGACTTTAATAGCTAGCTACCCTGCTAGGCAGCTGTTTTGCCAGATGATTTAACTAACTGATTTAACTAGCTAGCCAGTTGACTTAACTAGCTGACTTAACTAGCTAGCCAGCTTGCTGGCCAGCTGAATTAAAGAGCTGACTTAACCAGCTAGCCAGCTGACTAGCCAGTTGACTTAACTAGCTAGCTATG
>NW_007040624.1:0-751 GCF_000164805.1 Carlito syrichta | reverse complement strand
TGACAGAGAGACAAAAGCAGGCAGAGCCTGGACATCAGCCATGATAGGAGGACTCTACTCCAGAATAAGCCTGGCTGGGCAGCCTCCCACCCCCCTATCAGTACCTGGGGAAGAGACAATCCTGCACCTCCCCACCAGAGGGGATCCCCCTGACCATACGAGAGTGGGAGGAGAGGACTGAAGTCCTACCCATCACCACTACCTTCTCCTCCTTCTCCTAGCCGGACACTGGGGAGACTGTGGATGATGCCACAGCTCCGCAGGAGACAGCAGAGGGACTTACCTGTGGACAGTTCAGAGAAACAATTACAGATGCTGCCACAAGAAGGCAGGTTGTTTTGGGGGGTTTTGCTTTGTTTTGTTTGTTTGTTTCATGTTTTTTCTTTTTCCTTTGTGCATGAATGTATATGTGAGTGTTCGATCTACATTCCTCCCACCTTTTTTTATTTTTATACTTTTCTTTTTCGTTTCTTGTTTTCAGTTTGTGTGTACATGAATAATTGAGTGTTCATCCATTCAGTTCGTTTGTTTTTGTTCTCTTTTTTTAGTTCAATGTGTGTGAATGTATGTGTGAGGGTTCAATTTGAATTCCTTTTTTTCTCTTTTCTTTTTCTCATGTTGTGTTGGGCGTGTGTGTGTGTGTGTGTGTGTGTGTGTGTGTGTGTGTGTGTGTGTGTTCAGTTTTCCTGGGTGTTTTTGTTTGTTTTGCTTTGATTTTTTTTCCAGTTTGTTTTAGTGTGTGTGTGTGTGT
>NW_007040623.1:0-758 GCF_000164805.1 Carlito syrichta | reverse complement strand
TAGCTGGGGAAGTTGCAGAGACATCTGGAAACTTAGGTGATTACCCCTGGCACTTGATTGGTTGTTGCTAAGGGGAAAGTAAGATAAGGGAAGAATAACTGGAGCTTTGCAGTTTTTCCCATAACTGGAACTTTGAACAGTTACAGGTTATGTTTTAAGACAGAAAACTAAAAACTAACAATGGTTGTGCTATTGTCCACAAGCCGATTACATATTTATTGGGTTATACCATGCTTTTAACCCAAGTTTATGGTATACTCTATTATGGTCCTCTCAATACATCACCAGTAGATATTCAATTTTCAAATGATTACTTACAACATTCTTGAAGTAGGCTAGTGGAATAAAAGAAATACTGAACATTGACTTTTTCCTTTCCCTACTTTTACCTCTTTAATGTGCGATATCAAGAAATAGTCCCTGGGTCTCTACAAATCAAATTTCTATTTTTCTTCTGCTTTCTCTCATTCTCACTTTTCCATAATTTCCTTCTGTTGCCTTGTTGAACTTTTTAAAAAATAATTTTTTGGTGTGACTTTATCATGTATCTCTCAGATTTTTCTTTCTCTGTCATTTATCTCAGATTATAATCATTCCTTCTTCTGTATCTTTTATATGCAGATGCTCTTAGAACTTTACTTTTAAATAATTTAGCACAAGCTGGGCTTGGTGGCTCAGCCTGTAATCCCGCACTTTGGGAGGCTGAGGTGAGTGGATTTTCTGAGCCCACGGGTTCGAGACTCACCCGGGCAGCTTGG
>NW_007040622.1:0-764 GCF_000164805.1 Carlito syrichta | reverse complement strand
TGATGTCTCGGTTTGGTGCATGTAACCACTCATTCTGGGGGCTCGTCATTGTTTGTTTCCAGAATCTGTTTTCTCAGTGTCTGATCTCCCAGGGGTCTGTTTGAGACCTATATCTTCTTTTTGTTTTTCTTCATTTGTGCGGTTTTTCCCCCTTCTTACTTTTTCCTTCCCTCCACGTCACCGTCTTCTTTAATTCTGTTCTTCAGGAGTAAAGGGATTGGTTTTACTTCTGTTTGTTCAATCTCCTATTCTTTATGTATGCCCTCTTACTTTGTTCAATTCTGGAATTGCACTGTAGGTTGGGGGTGGTCCTTTTTGTAGTTTTGAGATTTACTTGAGGGGGCATCTGTGATTCAAAATCTATCTGCAGGTCCTGGTATTCGCTGACAGGTGTGTGAATAATCTGGAACTCACTTCCCACTGCCTTGGAATCTGTCCGTGCAGTGGGTCTTTAGGTTTATTCCCTGAAATAAAGTGTGGTTAGCGGGGGGAGAGAATGGAGCAGACAGTGGGTTGAAGAGGGGGGTGGAGAGATAGAGGAGTAAGGGGGAAAACAAACGAGTGTGCCAACCAATAGAGAGAGAGGCCTATACTGAAACAGATAAAAACAATAGACCACAGCTACAGACGAAACAAACAAAAATAAAACATATAGTGATGCTAACATACCAGCCATCCAACCACCTTATTAGTGTGCTGTTCTTCTATACAAAGATATGGATTACAGAGAGAAGAAAAGGAAGAGGGAAAAGAAAAAGAAAGGA
>NW_007040621.1:0-757 GCF_000164805.1 Carlito syrichta | reverse complement strand
CAAGAGGTTAGCAATTACTTCAAGGACCAAATCTAAGAGTAATTGGACTTCCTGAAAAAGAGAGACAGAGGCCACCCTGGAACAAACATTTCATGAGATTTTTGAAGAAAACATTCATCTCATTAGTGATGTGAAAATCAAACACAAGAGATTCAGAGAACCTATGCGAGACAACAAATGAGACCAACCTCCAGACACATAATAATTCACCTAAACAAAATAGGTATAAAAGAAAAAATTCTAAAGGCAGCAAGAGAAAAAGACCAGATCACCTACCATGGAAGACCAGTTAGAATAGCAGCAGATTTATCTATAAAAACCCTGCAGACTAGGAGAGCTTGGAGCCCTATCTTCAAAGTTCTAAAAGATAAACAATTTCAACCAAGAATCACCTACCCAGCCAAGCTAAGCTTCATCAGTGAGGGAGAATTGAAATCTTTCCCAGACATCCAATTCCTAAGAACTTATGCTGCTACCAGACCACCTCTACAAGAATCACTTAAGAAAGTACTAAACACAGAAGAAAAGGAAAAAAGAACAACAACTTTCTTCACAAGAGTACAGGCAAAAGAGTAAAATACACACGAACCAATCCCAAAACCAAAAGAAAGACAACAAAGAGGAACAACAACAACAAATCAATAAGAACTTTATGATACGGATCAACTCTCACATTTCAATAATTAGCCTGAATATGAATGGACTAAATGCACCACTGAAAAGACATAGAATGGCAAAATAGATAAAATATCACCAG
>NW_007040620.1:0-1247 GCF_000164805.1 Carlito syrichta | reverse complement strand
CAAAATAGTCTATAAACAATCTAGGCCTAATAAAGTCTTTTCTAAATACAAGTCTCCAAACATTTTCATATTTCTCTCAAATTTTACATAAAATTTACTTAAGTGCTAGTTCAAATTATAGTCTAAAACAATCTGTCAGGTTACCATTATAGTCCAAAAATACAAAAGCTATTATTTATAATAAAGCTACAGAAATTAAAGTTTATCATTTAAGTTATGCTAATAACTTCAGGCCTTATAGGTTTTATATAAAAAGGAAATCAGCCAGTGCCTACAATTGTCAAAATATAGGCCTGACTTTATTCCTTTTATTGAGCTACAATCCAGTAATTTCATGCCCACATAATGGTCATACAAATTCCAGCCAGTGCTTGCAAATAATGCCACTGCTAAAACAAATCTGAATGCCTCAATCAGACAGGGAGAGATTTTTTATCTCTGGCTAGGCAGGACTGCACCCATTATCAGCTCTGAAGAAATTACAGAAGACAGACCTTCACCTCTCAGCCCCCCAAATAATTATGGGATCAAAATATCTCTAAAAAATAAATAATTAAGGCATGATAGCTAGCACAGGCTAGACATAAATAAATTTCCCATAGGTAGGTTTTAAAAGGTGTTCAAACATTTGTACTGCAGGCCAAGTGACAACCTATCCCACCCCTTGACAAATCCAGAAAAAACCATCAGATGTAAAACTAGGACAGTACAACCTTTTAGTTTGCGGGTTAGGATAATAATCACTAGAAATCCTTTGGAGACATGAGTAAACTAAACATAGGCATTTGGTATTGCATCACTCAGGATCCAATTCCCTAAAATAGAATTTGTTAAACCTTTAAAATTGTTTAACGGTAGGCCTCTGACGGAAAGGGGGAGCCACAAATGTAAATACTCATAAATGTTGTCTATTTGGAACAAATTTTAATCACAGTTTATGAGTTTATTTCCCTAGACACTTCTTGGACCAGAAAAAACTCAAACATCCAAGGGGAATAAGTGCTGCTAAAAAAATAAAGAAAGGAAGGACCCAATCAACAACTGTAAGAAAAAAAAAGAAAGAGGACCCTAAGAGTGGTCCTGTTCCTATACTAGTCTAGAAAATTTAAATGCCTAACTTCTCTATGAAGTCTCAAAGGGGGGTAAACAAAAACCCCTGCTAGGAGAAAAGGCCCCAAAACAGGCCTTTAAATAAAGTAAATAGGCTTCTTGCCTTTTGTGATCCCTTATGGGTAACCACCTCCACT
>NW_007040619.1:0-390 GCF_000164805.1 Carlito syrichta | reverse complement strand
GAGGAAAGAAAATAAAAGAAAAAAAGAAAGTCAGAAAGAAAGAAAGAAAGGAAGGAAGGAAGGAAGGAAGTATGGAAGGAAGGAAGGAAGGAAGGAAGGAAGAGAAAGAAAGAAAGAAAGAAAGAAAGAAAGAAAGAAAGAAAGAAAGAAAGAAAGAAAGAAAGAAAGAAAAAGAATTCCATTCTCCTGGAATACTTCTGCCCTCAGTCCTTCCCCCAGCCCCTTCCACATGTGAGGGTCCACCAAGCTCGGCATCTTCCAGCCCCAAAACCCCCTCAGTGGATGTTACCACTTTGGTGTGGGAGTTCCTGAGGCTCCCTGGCCGGGTTAGTGCCGGCTCTCCTTTCCGAGGTGAGAAATGTGTCCCAGGCAGTCTGACACTCTGACTCG
>NW_007040618.1:0-761 GCF_000164805.1 Carlito syrichta | reverse complement strand
CTATTTTTATTTGTCAATTATACATCAATAAAGCTAGAAAATCAATCCATCATGCTATGGAGCAAAAGCAGAATGCAGTGGGAGATGACAACAGGAATAGCTGAAGAGTAAGAAAACACAGGCTGGGCTTGGTGACTGAGCCTGAAATCCCTGCATTTGGGAGGCCGAGGCGAGTGGATTGTATGAGGCCACAGGTTCCAAATCAGCCTGGGCAACTTGATGAGACCTCATCTCTACAATAAATCAGAAATTTGCTGGGTCTGTAGTTCTATCTACTTGGAAGGCTGAGGTGGAAGAATCACCAGAGCCCAGTGGTTTGACACTGGGGTGGCCAGGAGTGTGCCACTGCATTCAGCCTGGGCAATGGAGTGAGACTCCTATTCAAAAAAAGAAAATAAAAGAAAGCACCCACCAAGCACAAATGTAGGAAATGAGCCTTCCAATCAGGAAATAGCACAGACAAAGGCCCTGAGGTAGGAGGGAACAGGGTAACTGTGTATCCCTCAGCAGAGTTGGGTGTGGCTGGATGACAGCAATGAGGTGAAAGACCACGGAGACCTGTGGGGATTTTTGTTTTTATCCTAAGAGCAGAAATGCAAAGGCCTGGGTATGTTTGGTGGGGAAGACACGATTTGACTCACATTTCAAAATTATCATATTGGCTGCTGAGTGGAGAAAGGATAACAGAAGGACAAGATGAGATGCAGGGAGTTGAATTTTGAGGCTGCTGCTGTGGCCCAGTGAGACACCAGGGTAACTTG
>NW_007040617.1:0-732 GCF_000164805.1 Carlito syrichta | reverse complement strand
TCTTTTAGGCTGCATTCTTTTAGCTACAGTTAGTGTAAGGTCTCTTTTCTACCTGTTATAGAAATTGAATTTATTTTATTCATAAAAGGTATTGTAGAATAGGTCATTCTACAAATCATGTTAGTTCATACATAATCAATCATAATATTTTAGGTTTAATAAGAATATAGTTAACTTTAAGAATTTTCATCGTCTCCACTTTCTACTATCGAAGTTTTTGCCTTAGTACATTTACAATTTACATTTAGGTTTTAGAAGCTTTGCTGCTGGTAATCAACTTTATATATTAGAATTAAGAATTGGAAAACTTTCATAGAAATTAGGATAGACATATAAGACTTTGGAATAGCCATTTTGTTAAGAGATTGTAGTCTATTGTTCCAAAAGGTGGCCCACCGTGGACCTTGGACTGGGCCACATCCTGTAGGGCCCAGTGTGGTCTTTGGACTGGGCCACATTCTTTAGGAAATTGGCTTAAGCTATAATTAAGAGCTTCTGTAGCATTGTATAAGTGGTAGAGTTTAATTTAGTCATCATGGGTATTGAGTGAGCTTTAGAAGTTATTGATTATCAGAACATCATTAGACTAGTAAGGATTGTTACACTGCTTTTGAAGAACATTAACTAGCAAAGGGAACAATGAGATAATCTCGGGGTTTGTTCCTCCTCACACCTAAGCATCTGGTGGGTGGGGGATGCCCCCCCCGCACCTGGCTTTGTGTTCACGTGAAG
>NW_007040616.1:0-787 GCF_000164805.1 Carlito syrichta | reverse complement strand
TTTTGATTTATTATAGAGATGAGATCTCACCAAGTTGTCCAGGCAGGTCTGAACCCAAGGGCTCAGGCAATCCACTCGAGCCACCGAGCGTGGTCCAGATAGCATTTTCATTTGGCAGTATCTGTTCCAGATATGTGTCTAATATCTGTCAATCTCCATATATTTTACCCATTAAGAGGCTGGGCACAGTTCCCAATCTGGCAAGCTTAGAGAACCTAAGCCAACAAGTAAGAGTCAAAAGCCCAGGGAATTAACAGAGATTTGGACTGAGAATTTTAATTCAATAAATACTGAGTAGGTATTATGTTCTATAGCAACAGAATAATCAGATGAGGTTCCTGTCCTGCAGAATCTCTTCTTGAGAGGAGACCAACACATTCACCTAGCTGTAGGTAAGAAAGAAAAGGCAACTAAGATATAATTAGTATTTAAGATGCTGGGCATTGTTCAGTTCAGTTGCACAAAAATAGAATGAGACATACATTAATTTCTTCCATGATACAGATGATAAAACCAAGGGCTTAAGGGGTAAAGTCTTCACCCAAGGTCACCCTGAAGGTAACTAGTGAACTCCTGATAATACCCCCTTTGAAAAGACTCCTCAAGAAATGAGGAATGTAGAGAGAGAAAGAAGAAATGTCAGAAAAAGGGAGAACTCAGGACAAGAAACTCTGACTCCACCACCTTAATCTAGTCAATTGCCATCCCCCACTCTGCAGATAATGATTATATTGGATATTAAGAGACAAGAAATCTACTCCTAGCTCCACTACAGACTAGTTGTGTG
>NW_007040615.1:0-790 GCF_000164805.1 Carlito syrichta | reverse complement strand
GAAGAAGCCAGGGGACCTGAGATTGGTAAAAAATAATTCCTTGGTATGTGGTTTATCTTTGAAGCATGCAAATGATATGTTATAGACAAAAAAATAAATGAAATTGAAAGAATTGGCAAGTGTTGGCAAGGATGTGGAGGAAAGGGAATCTTGGTGCGCAGTTGACACAAATGTCTTTTGATACAGCCATTATGGAAAACAGCATGGAAGTGCCTCCAAAACTTAAAAACAGAACCACCATGTGAGCCTGTGACCCCACTTCAGGGTACACATCTGAGAAAACAAAACCAGCAGCTCAAAGAGATATCTGTACCCCCGTGCTCATCACAATTTTACAGTAACACCAAGTCAGTCACTGTCACCCCAGAGCTCTCATCAGGGCTTAATCAGGAGTGGGGTCCACAAGAGTGAGATGTATTTTCATAATGATTGGCAATATTCCACAGCGGCTGTGTGCTAGTGTCTTGTTGGATATGGAATGCCATGGAAAAGGGGCACTTTCAGGCTTTGACACACCTTGGGGCAAGCTTCAACTCTGCCATGTTCTCGGCTAACCTGAGACCTCCAGGGAGATGCATCAATGTTTGGGGTCTCTGTTTTTTCTTCTGTAAATGGGTTATTCTTTCACTGGCCAGGTGAGGATGTGAGGGTTGGCTGAGGGGTCTGCATGTGGGTTTGATGCCTAAGAAGCACTTCATGCCATCTCCTAGGCCAGTTTCTCTGATAAGAGAGCAATTTACACCTCAGCACATGGCAGACAGAGCAACACCGATAAAACAGAAGCAGTGAT
>NW_007040614.1:0-906 GCF_000164805.1 Carlito syrichta | reverse complement strand
TACAAAAGTGAGGTCTATAACCATCACAAATATCTCCTCCTTATCTTGTCCTGAAATTCATATGTGTGCATACATGTGTGTAAGCATATGCATGTGTGTGTACACTGTATAACATCTTTGTTCTCTCCTCTGTCTTGTTTCTTTATGATGTAGTATAAGAAGCTTTGACTTTATAGTCTGTTTAGGTTATAGGCTATCAAGGACAAGACTAAACATCATTCAAGGACTTTATATCTTCTTATGAGAAAGGAGTTAGTGTGTTTTGGTTGCACACAAGATATTGTATCATGCTAGGCAGAAATATGACCTTGATATTGTTTTTATTTGGAGGTTGAGTATGGTTTGAGAAAATCCATTTTGGTGCTTAGCTGACGAGGAGTAGAGTTAAAGTTGTGAACTTTGTTTGTCAACTACAGATATTTGATCATAAATTATTCTGGTGTTTGTTTCTGTGATGGTGTTCTGAATTCATCATTATACTATCATACAGAATAATTTGGTCACCCTAAAAGTCTCTTTTGTTATACTTATTTAACTTGCAACCACCCAACTCATGCCAAAACCTTATTAACCACTGAGCTGTTTACTCACTGTATTATTATTTTTAGAATGCCATAAAACTGGAATCATACATTAGTCAAGCTTTTCATATTAATTTAAGTTCCTCAATGTTCTTTTTTGGCTTGATAGTTCATTTAGTTGTATTGATGAAAAATATTTTGTTGTATGGATTTACCACAGCTTTGTCTATGTACATGTTAAAGTGTATCTTGGTTGCTTCTAGTTTAGACAAATATAAATACAATTGTGATAGACACTCGTGTGCAGGGTTTAATGTGTACATTACTTTCTAATTCAATAGAGTAAATACCTAAGAATATGCTAAATGCATCACATAAAAATACT
>NW_007040613.1:2453-3412 GCF_000164805.1 Carlito syrichta | reverse complement strand
TGAATTTGTAGATTGCCTTAGGTAAGATGGACATCTTCACAATGTTGATTCTTCCGATCCATGAGCATGGGATATTTTTCTACTTGTTCGTGTCAGCTTTGATTTCTTTGAGCAGTGTTTTGTAATTTTCATTGTAAAGGTCTTTCACGTCTCTGGTTAGGAAGATGCCAAGGTATTTCATTTTTTGTGTGGCTATTGTGAATGGAATTGTGTTTTTTATTTGGGTTTCTGTTTGTTTATTATTGGTGTAGAGAAATGCGATTGTCTTTTGTACATTTATTTTGTATCCTGAGACTTTGCCAAAGGCTTTTATCAATGTAAGGAGGCCTTTGACAGATTCTCTTGGGTTTTCAAGGTACACCATCATATCATCTGCATAGAGAGATAGCTTGACTTCCTCTTTTCCTATTTGAATACCTCTGATTGCCTCCTCTTCTCTGATTGCAGTAGCCAGGACTTCCAATACTATGTTAAACAGGAGGGGAGAGAGTGGGCATCCTTGTCTAGTTCCAGTTTTCAGGGGAATTGGTTCCAATTTTTGTCCAAATAGGAGTATGCTGGCTGTGGGTTTCTCGTAGATGGCTTTTACTATTTTGAGGTATGTTCTGCGTTTCCTCAGATGTTCAAGGGTTTTTATCAAGAAGAGGTGCTGGATTTTATCAAAAGCTTTTTCTTCATCTAGTGATATGATCATGTGGTTTTTGTTTTGACATCTGTTGATGTATTTAATTACATTTATGGTTTTACGAATGTTGAACCAGCCTTGCATGCCAGGAATGAAGCCTACTTGGTCATGGTAGATGATTTTTGAGATGTATTGCTGAATCCGGTTTGCTAGGATCTTGTTGAGAATTTTAGCATCTATGTTCATCAACGATATTGGCCTGTAGTTCTCTTTCTTTGTTGGATCTTTACCTGGCTTGGGTGTCAACGTGATGTTGGCTTCATAAAATGATCTG
>NW_007040613.1:0-823 GCF_000164805.1 Carlito syrichta | reverse complement strand
GGAGTTCTTATTGAGTTATTGTTCTTCCACTTGGTTTTTTCTTTTTTTTTTTTTGTCTTTCTTTTGCTTTTGGGGTTGGTTCGTGTATATTTTATTCTTTTCCCTGTACTCTTGTGAAGAACGTTGTTCTTTTTTCCTTTTCTTCTGTGTTTAGTACTTTCTTAAGTGTTTCATGTAGAGATGGTTTTGTGGCTGCATAAGTTCTTAGGGATTGGATATCTGGGAAAGATTTTAATTCTCCCTCACTGATGAAGCTTAGCTTGGCTGGGTAGGTTATTCTTGGTTGAAATTGTTTATCCTTTAGGACTTTGAAGATAGGGCTCCAAGCTCTCCTAGCCTGCAGGGTTTCTGCAGATAAATCTGCTGCTATTCTGATTGGTCTTCCATGGTGGGTGATCTGGCCTTTTTCTCTTGCTGCCTTTAGGATTTTTTCTTTTGTGCCTACTTTATTTAGGCGAATTATTATGTGTCTAGGAGTTGGTCTTCTCATTTGTTGTCTTGCGGGGGTTCTCTGAATCTCTTGTGTTTGAATTTTTGTATCACTGATTAGATGAGGGAAATTTTCTTGAATGATCTCGTGGAAAGTTTGTTCCAATGTGGTCTCTGTTTCTCTTTCTGCCTCAGGGAGTCCGATTATTCTTAGGTTAGGCCTCTTGAGGTAGTCACTCATCTCTTGAAGGTTTTGTTCTGTCTTTTTTAGCTTATTTTCTGTGTTTTTAAGAGTTTGGGTTATTTCTATATTTTGGTCCTCAAGCTCTGAGATTCTTTCTTCTGCTTGGGTAATTCTGCTTTCCATGCTTATCAATTTGGATTTATTTTATTT
>NW_007040612.1:2201-19774 GCF_000164805.1 Carlito syrichta | reverse complement strand
CTTCCTGAGTATTATTTGTTTTATGAACACTACAGCTAAGCAACTGTGACTAAATGAAGGATTAAAAAATAGCATATTTTCCAGGGTGGTTCTTTCCACATCAGAGGAGGACACCAATCATGTCATAATATTCTCAAGTGCACTACCATGGAGGACACCAATCATGTCATAATATTCTCAAGTGCACTACTATGGGTTTGCTAATGACTAAGCCAAGTCATTATCCTTAATTATTACCAATGCTTCCTTAGGAAAGTGGCAAAATGGAACTTATAATTGGGTTCATACTTATGAAAGAAGTAACTATTCCAGAACACATCAAGTGCTCTATGGCTGAGCAATGTAATTCCTTTCTGAAAAGTAGCATAGAAAAAGACTTGGGTCACAAAAGTGCTCTTGTATTGAAAAGTATCTAGAAAGCCCTGTTTCTATTTTTTCTTTTTTAAGTGAAGTCTCACTTTGTTGCCCAGGCTGGAGTGCTGTGGCACACTCCCAGCCTCCCCAGCATAGACCTGCTGGGTTCCAGAGATCCTTCCGCCTCATACTGCCAAGTAACTGGAACTACAGGCACATGCTACCATGCCCAGCTAAGTTTTTATTTATTGTAGAGATGAGGTCTTACCACATTGCCCAGTCTGGTCTCGAACCTCAAGGCTCAGGTAATCCACTGGCCTCAGTCTCCTAAAGTGCTGGAATTACAGGCTGAACCACCAAGTCCGGCCTCTACTTTTTTATTTTTATTTTTTTTTGGTTTTTGGTTTTTTTTGTGTGTGTTGGAGTCTCACTCTGTCACCCAGACTGGAGTGCAGTGGCCGCTCCCAGTCACTGCAGCCTGGACCTACTGGGCTCCTGGATCCTTCCGCTCCAGCCTTCCAAGTAGCTGGAACTACAGGCACGCGCTACCACACCCGGCTAATTTTTTGATTTATTGTAGAGATGAGGTCTCGCCAAGTTGCCCAGGTGGGTCTCGAACCCGCGGGCTCAGGCAATCCACTCACCTCAGCCTCCCAAAGCGCGGGATTACAGGCTGAGCCACCGAGCCAGGCTAGTCCTTTATTTTTTTTTTTTAAGCAATATATTTTTGTGGACTTAGGTAGTATATTAAAATAGTGTCAGAAGGTAATAAGAAAAATAGTAAATCTAGGTATTGAGTAGAGATGTAGTGATATTCAAAATTGAAAACACCGATTAGAGTTTTTCAATCCCCTAATTACTTAAAGAATTTTAGTGCCTGAATGAATGTAGAATTCATTTTATAGAAGGGAATTAGGAGCCAGAAAAGGTGATGTGGCTTGATCAATTTTAGACAGTTAGTAGACACAAAGGCAGAAATATTTCCCAGATCCTCTGCCTGGAAGTTCAGTCCCTTTAGAAACTCATACCTTTTGTTTCCCAAAAGAACACCAGACATTCAAAAAGTTCAAGGCTGATATAATTCTCTGTAAAATTTGTTAAAGCAATATTTTGAGACTGGTTAAGTTGACAGGTATTAAAATGCTCGCGGGTGGTGAAATGCAAGAACAACAATGACACAAGAAGCTTATAGCACTTAAAAAAACATGTCAGGAATGTTTTACATTCACATATATCTCATTTAACCATATTATAGAAGATGAAAATGAGATTCCATGATCAACAATTTTCAGTTCTAATTGGAAGATTATGAGCCCTGGTTCATATTTTATTATCCTATTAAGTATTTTCAAATATTCCAGTAAACCAGACAAACTCTGGAAGAAATTTCTTCCCCACATTTTTGAGGATTAGCTTACTTAGGAGATAAAAAATTGTTAATTTGTAGAACATATAGAACTGACCATTTTTCCATCCCTAAATATTTATTGAAAATCTATTTTTCACTAGACACTGTTCTTGATTTTCTGGGGGAAACAAACTGGAAAGATTCTGCAACTTCTGAAAAAGACACCCCTATATAAAATAAGAAATCAATTTTATTACAACTGGAGTGCTTTTTAAGTTCAATAACTGTTGGGTAAACACACTTTTTTTGCAGTTTTTATGGTTTTATTTAAACACAAGACATGCACATGAGCTGTCTATTCATTTTCTTCACTGCGCTGCCTGGCATTAGGATAGGCGACTCTGAAGGCCAGCTGGGTTGCTCTTTCTGCAATGGCTTTGCAGTTCTTGGAGGAAACGTGAGCAATCTCAGCACAGTAAGATTTGTTGCACATGAGCAGCACTTCCAGCTCCTTGACATTGTGGACCAGGAAGCCACTGGGCAGCATGTATTTTGTTTTCTTCTTGCTCCTGTAACCAATGTTGGGCATCAAGATCTGGCCTGTTGTCGATACCTCTGGGCTTCCACCAGTTACGCTTAATCTTGACATATTGGTCTGACTGGTGCTAGATGAACTTCTTCGTCCTTTTTTTGATGATCTTGGAGGTAAACAAATATTTTAAACACTAGAAGTGGTTATAAATATTATGTAGTCTCATGGTTCCCAAATTTAGTTGATCATCATATTCTTCTGGAAAGCTGCTTGAAAATACAAATTGTGGAATTTCATGCAAGATCTTTTAATTCAGAATATTCATGGGTAAGCCAGGGAAATCTGCATTTTGAAAATGCTCCCAGTTAATTCTCCTGATCCAGCAGGTTGGGAGATTGCTGATTCAGTCCAATCTCTTTATTATATAGATAAGGAAAGTGAGACCAGAGAATTAAGTTGTCCAAGGCATTTGCTTCTTGGTGACAAGGCTGGGATTGGAATGCAGAACTTTCCATTCTCTGGTATATTTTTGCCTTTCCCTCACTCCGAGAGTCCCTTTTTAATTTTTTCTTCTTGCTCTTTCCTCTTACAAATAACAAATAATTAACCCTTATATCTGAGAAAGAATAAGAGCAAAAGAGCAAGTAATCTGCAATTACTGTATTTGAGTGTCACAAGATTGGCACAGGCTTTCTCATTAGCAACCTGACAGAGGTTACACAAATGAAAGGTAAAAACCAGAAATTTGGATTTAAGATGTTTGATTCAATAGTGTACTTGCCACTATTCCACTATCTTTTTCTAGAGTCAGCTACTTTGGGGGTATCTGCCGAGCCCCTTTCTCTGGGGTCTTACCAGCACTTCCTAATCTCACAGTCTTCAAAAGGGTCCCCTCTCAGTTGTTTGCACGTGGAGTCCTCATTCCTGGCCATTGCTGATTGGACCAGGAGAGGTGTTTCATCCAAACCAGGCCCATAATGTGGAACTGGGAGACTGTGGCTTCATGTGGGTTAAAGATTGATGGGTGGAGCTTGGTCATCTTGTCTGCTACAGGTAGAGGGAACAAATATTGGTAAACTGTGGAGAAAGAAGAGTGAAAAAGATACACATGGAAGGGGTCTTGAGAACTCTCTAAGCTCACCTGCCTGTGCTTCTATTTCTTCATTTTTTTTTTTCCGGTGCCTTCCATAAGCTCATATATCCTTAAGGGAGATTCTACTTAAAAAAAAAAATCTTTTAAAATATTTAATTTTAAAAAATTGTCTTAAGCTAGCTCAAAGTGGTTTGTTTCTGTAACTCTGCAGTCAGAGGCCAAATGAATACACCTCATTCATTGTAAGTGAGTGACACAGTAAGCCAGCAACTTTATTTACAGTATCCTAGAAGGTTCTTTCAAAATGATTGGTTGAGAGTGTGGCGAAAGGGAAATGCAAACTATAAATGCACTGCATTTTCTGGAATACCTATAGTTTCATGAAATACATGTTTTAAAGTGTGATAAAGTGGAGCATGTCTAGCTGGAAGAGGTCTCTTTTAGCTTCTGTGTTTGAATGTCTTTATTTGGAAAACACCTCCTGATTAATCTTAGTCAGATTAGTATGAGGGATATATAAAGTCACCCTTAACTCACTCAATCATTCATTCAATCATTCCAGCATACACCCAGCATTATCAAGGAGCTGGAAATACATCAGTAAACATTTCATTTTAGTGATGATGACTAAACAGAAAATAAATAATAAACATGGCAGAGCAGTAAATTATAGAGTAGTTGAGAAGGTGAAACATACTACAGATGTAAGAAGAATAGACCAAGGTCAGGAGTCTCGGGAATGTGCATCGGTTGGAAGAGGTGGGTAGGTGAGGGAACCTCACTAAGGAAGTGTGATCCGACCCAAAACTTGAAAGCTGTGCAGAGTTAGTCACATGCAAGAGAACAGTATTTCAGGCAGAGGGAACTGTAGAAGTTCAGGCCCTAAGGTGGGAGTTTGCCTGGCTGGTCTTGGAATTGCAAGGAAGTCAGTGCGATGGGGTAAAGTGAGGGAGGAGATTAGTAGAAGAGAAAATGGTGGGCAGTGGGGGTGTTGTGGGGAGGTGGAGGAAGGAGTGGAGTCAAGGGGTGGCTCAAGGCTTTTTAGCTTTTAATCTGAGAGTGAAATGGGGTCATCGCAGGAGTTTGAACTCACAAGTGACATGGCTTATGTTTCAAATAGTTCATCCCAGTTGCTACTTGGGAATAGAACATAGGTGGGGTCAGGATGTAGGTAGTCAGAAAGCTCGTCAGTCACCTGGGGAGAAACAATGTGGGCTCAGACTCAGGCGGGGGAGAAGGGTGATCAGATCCATGCTGAACTTGTTTTGAAGTGAGAGTTGACAGGATCTCCTGATGGGCTGGGTGGCAGAGATGAAAAAAGAAAGACACAGGGATGACCTCGAGGTTTCTAGCCTAAGCCAAAAGAGTGGCCCTGACATCACTTGAGATGACCTTGACATCACCCATCACCTGAGTGGCCTTGACATCACTTGACATCTGTGGCTAGAGCAGGCTTTTGGGACAGAACAAAGAGTTCAGTGTGGCCATATTGATTTTGCCTTGTCAATGCCAAGTGGACTTGCCATGTCGATGGTTGGACATATAGCACTGGAACAAGGGAGAGAAGTCTGGGTTGGAGTTTGCGTTGAAAGCTTTCTGGCATAGCATAGGTAACTGATCATATTCTTATTTTCACCTACCAAAAATGATTATGTAGGGGGGGGTTAAAGAAATAATATACATAAAGCACAGTCCCTGGGACATAGAAGGAACCCAACATATATGAATTCCCTTCTGTTTCCTACCTTTTCAAAAGTATCTTTTAAAAAAATTTTCCCTGAGATTGAGTTTATCTTTTTGTTAAAAAATGTCAATTTTCTGCAACACATAATAAAATTATACTTTATAAGCTGGCAGTCCTTTTTAAAATATAAGAAAACTGATCTCCTGATAAAATATTAATAGCAATACTAAGTCATAAAACAAAACTTCCTGGTAGGAAGAGCTGAAAGATTCAAAGAAAAAAATGAAAACAGAACAGAAATAAATCCATGGGTTTAAAAAGAACAGAATAGAAATAAATCCATGGGTTTATAAAGTTCCTCAAATTTTCTCAAATCTTCCTAGATTTTTTTGACATATAGCTTATTATTTTTTTCTTCACTTTATCTTCTAGTATTTAAGAATATGTCATTTAGCAATAATGACTAGTACTTTGTGATGATGAAGAAGATGCACAAATATGGGAAAGATGATCATTTAGACTCTAGTGCCAAGTGCACAACTGAGGAAGCATATTTCTGGAAGGCATGGCTGAGGAATTTTGTAAGTTCTGGGGAGGATTTTTTAAAATCTACAGTTGTATTTTTAAAATGGATTTCTTGATTTATAAATTGAAAAAAATTTAAACTGGAAAGCATCTGTGTTCAATCTCTATCTTACAAATGAAGTCTGTGAAAACTAGAGAGACGAAAGAGTTTGAAGTCATTGTCTGCCAGGAGCAGAGAGCCAGGTCTAGGCCCCAAGGCCTTTTAACGCTCAGTGTAGCTGTCTTTCCACTCAATTAGTTTCTCTTAAGTTAATTCACCCAAGTACCTCTTTTACCCAATAAGCAGCATCATCATTTTTTTAAAATCACATATTTTATCTGACATTGTTCTTTTGAGTCGGAGTCTCACTCTGTCACCCAGGCTGGAGGGCAGTGGTACGTTCATGGTCACTGCAGCCTCGAACTGCTGGGTTCCAGTGATCCTTCTGCCTCAGTCTTCCAAGTAGCTGGAACTATAGGTGCACGCTACCACGCTCAGTTAATTTTTTGATTTGCTGGAGAGATGAGGTCTCAGCCTGGTCTTGAATCTCTGGGTTCAGGCAATCCTTTTGACTCTGCCTCCACAGTACTGGGGTTATAGTCATGAACCATTGCACTCGGCCTCATATTTTATCTTAAAATTTTGCTTAAATTTTACATTATAGTCCATAGAACATCATGTATGTTTGAATACAATGGCAAACCATCTAGCTGCCTCCTGTTCCTCTCACCCCTGCAGATCTAGAATAAAATAAACTTCAGAACAACTCTGCATTTATCCCATGTGTTCCCATGTGTCTGAGATAGTGTTAGATCACCTAATAAAAAAAATTAAAAAAAAAGGCTGGGCTCGGTGGCTCAGCCTATAATCCCAGTGCTTTGGGAGGTCGAGGTGAGTGGATTGCCTGAACCCGCGGGTTCGAGATCCGCCTGGGCAACTTGGTGAGACCTCATCTCTACAATAAATCAAAAAATTAGCCAGGCATGGTAGCATGCACCTGTAGTTCCAGCTCCTTGGAAGGCTGAGGCAGAAGGATCGCTGGAGCCCAGCAGGTTGAGGCTGCAGTGGCCGGGAGAGGCCACTGCACTCCAGTCTGGGCAACAGAGTGAGACTCCAACTCAAATAAATAAATAAATAAATAAATAAATAAATAAAAAGGAAAAAAAGAAAACTAGCCAGTTTCCACTTCCTTTAAAAACCATTTTGCCAGCTGATTCCTCAGCTGTGCGTAAGAAACTTCATGGCAGGCTGGATTCTTGGGTGTGCGACCCACACGGCACAGGACACTGTGCTCAGAAAGGTCCCGTGATCTGTTTTATGAGTTAGAGGCTGAACCAGTTTAATGGGTAAAGTCTAAGGAGATCCTGGGCATGAGTAAACAGGGGATGTCTGCATACGATGCATGTCCTCAGACATTCTTAGCTGTCTTGTGCATCCATAGTGCTCACGATGGTGAATTCTGGTGGGCGCACAATTCATGGGTGTTCAGTGAGATTCAATGAGAACTCACGTCTGTGAGTGAGTGGGGAAGCTGGCAGTCCCAAGAGGTCACACGTCACTGGATCCATAACTTGGTTGAAACTTAGTAAGAAGGCAACGAGTTCTAGGAGACACAGAAGACCAAGGAACCCTCTTGTATCCTTTCTTCCTTGTTTAAGGGGTATCCCCCAAAACTGGAAATATTTTTTGGAGGACGGGCCCCTGGCAGTACATGATTCCCCTGCTAGGTAAGTATACCAGGAACCCATCGGCATCCATGTACCAGCTAGTGTTGTTGTGAGAGACTGCATTTGAAATCAGGGAATTATTATTATTATTATTATTATTACTATTTTTAGAGTCTTTCAAGACGTTTGCCCATTTCATGATGGGCGATTTACAGGAACAACCTATCCACATCGCACTTAGTGTTTCGTAGTTTTTGACCAAAAACAGCATGACTCCTGTGCTCCACCCTCCCTACTCACTTGCTCTTACCCCAAGTGACATTTTCTTTGTTTCCCTGAATGAACAACATCCTCAAAAGGAAACATTTTGCCAGTGTGGAAGAGGTGAAACAAAAAACAGCAGAAGCACCAAAAAGTATCAAAGCTGATGAGTTCAAAAACTGTTCTGAGCAGTGGAAAAAGCATCTTGATAGGTGTACTGCACCAAACAAAGAATATTTTGAAGGTGACTGAAGTTTAAACATAGACGAATAAATACACAGTTTTTAAAAAAACAAATTCCGTTTTTTGAGTCCCCCCTCAAGTGGGTTGTATTAGCCAACCACTTATGATGAAAAGGATGACACAGAAAGAAAAAGAAGGGCAATCCACCTTTCTTTTTCTTGCAGCTCTTCCTTACTCTTCATGAGCCAAATGGAACAAGTATACTCAGAGATGAAAGAAAAACAGTTGTGTAAGTTTTGTGTAGCTTTTCCACTGCTTTGGTAAGAACAAAATACATATGCATGACCTGTAAAATATATAATTATTGGTGATTTTACATGTAAATTGAATATTCTTATATTTGCATTGCAGAATATTCATAAAGATGAATAGAAAGTGCTAACAGTTTATACTTTTGTTTTTTGTTTACTTGGAGCAACATTAAGTAAAAAATAAAAACCACTAGGACAAGTCAAGAGAAGGATGGCAGAAGAAAGAAGACAGTTTTATACTTCCATATCTGTAATGCCCCTTTGTTCCTGCCTTCTGAACAGGGACCTGCATTTTCACTCTATGCTTGGCCCTGCAAATTATGTAGCTGGTGACATTCACCCTGTTGCAATGAACTGGCACACACTATGCAAGAGCTTTATTAACTCATGGTTTAAATATTAGATATAAGATTTTATAGCTGGGCGTGGTGGTGCACACCTGTAGTGCCAGCTACTTGGAAGGCTGAAGTGGAAGGATCACCTGAGTCCAGCAGGTCGAGGCTGCGGTGGCCATAAGTGGGCCACTGCCCTCCACCTGGGTGACAGAGTGAGACTCTGACTCAAATAAAATAAAAAAAAAAACAATTTTGGAAATGGACTTCCTGCTTCTGAAAATCCAAGCACAATTGCAAACGACATTAATATTCTCTCTTCTCTTCAGTGTCTTCTTTCTGTTTCCCAATGGACTCCTTGAACACATGACCAAAGTTCCTAATTCAAGTCAATCCCCTCAGAAGTCCCTCAGTTTTTAACTTAATTTGATTTCCCATTTAATTTAGTTGAATTAATTTAATCTTTCATTTCAACTACTCTCAAGGTCAAACACTCAGCTGAGGAAGAGAGAAAACTGAGAGATGAAGGGAATGTATTCTAAGCTGTGAATAATGATGACACCTGACACTTTTGAGGATTATTTAAAGAAGCATATGTCTAAACTCATCAAATTGCGTATATTAAATATGTACAGCTTTTTGTATATCCCTCATATCGCAATAAAGTTGTTTTTTAAATAAAAGAAGCACTTGTTATGCCTACATGATATTAATGTATTTTCAAAGTAGAAAACTTTCTGTTACTTTCTGCTAAGAAGGACCACCTATCTGGACTTATGTGAAAGAACAAGGGATTATACTTCTGAACAATTACACATTATTTCTTTAAAGTGAAGTAATGTGTCTTCAAACATAACCAGATTTTTTTCTAGTTAATTGAAAAGGGCCTCTCAATCATAACATATATGGGCTTGTTTCCTATTTCTTTAAAGCTTACCAAAAAAATATACTTTAAAATGAATAGTGCTAATTGAAAACTCAGCCTGCATTTTATCATTTTATTGTTTTGATTTGTTTTCTTCCTTTCTGCACTTATATCTCAGTCTGCCTGTGGCAACCTGACAGCTTCAGGAGTTTGGCTAAAGGACTCTCTGTGCTGACCCATTAAGATACTGGCCCCTTCACCCACTCACTTCTCTGGAAACGAGACAGTTTTGGGATACTTGGTGAGTCAAAAGTATGTAATGACTCTTGTGATAGCACAACTGTTGCCTTGTTACCAAAAGATTGATATTCTATTTATAATTTGCAAAGCATTATTTAGCAATATCTTCTAATTTGTGTGCATAAGATTAAAAGTCATTTTTCCCCAGGGCAGAGTTATTGGTTAAAAGGAAGGTTTACCATCCAAGCATAGGGAGAAATTGGAGACTGCAATATTTATTGTCGATGACTTAAGTGGGAACTCTCATGTCTTGCACTTACAAGGCATTTCTTTCCTAAAATCTCCAAGGGTTAAGCCCCCTAGCCCACACAATCTGTTTGACTCCACTGAATTCTCATTACTTTCTCTTCATCCACTGGGCTGTTTTCTGCATCTCTTTCAAAACCCAGTCCCCATAATCCCCTCACTCCCAGACAAGCTTAATAAAACATAATAGAAAAAGCTACATTTACTGAGTACTTACTATATGCCAGACATTGTTCAAAGCATCTTACATAGATTATTTCACTTAAAATTTATAATAACACCAATGAGGTAGCAATCATTATCACCACTTTGCAGAACAGGGGACTGAGACTTCAGAGATGTAAAGAAATAGACCAAATTGTTATACCTGTTAAGTGGATATCTCATGATCCAGAACTAGGCAGTCTGAACTCAATTCCACCTCTCAGCATTTGTCTCAAGTCAATTGCATAGATTTATTTTTCGTGAATTCATTTCAACCCATCTTTCTAATTCCTTTGTATCAGCCTGGCTGTAAGACTTTAGAAACGTATCATGTCCCAGGAACTTTAAATACATTTCTTCATCTAGACATTACTATCATTATCCCATCTTACAAATGCCAAAATTGAGGCATGTTATTTGGCCAACAAGGTCTCAGAGAAAATTTTGCAGCCAGGATTTAAATCTAGTTATTTTTATCATTATGTTACATTTCACTGTTTTGTGTCAGAATTAGTTTTTCTTATTCTTAAAAATCAACTTTCCGTGCCAAAGTATGGAAGAGTCTTATTTTTTAAAAATCAAGTTGGTGACTAGTTCAATTGTCACAGCCAAATTTTAGTTGCCAAAGAGACCAAAGTCTTAGTTCCAAGACTGTATATGCCAGTTGGCAACATTGGTTCCGCGGCCCCAAACTGCAACTCTTTTCCCAGCCAGACACTTACAAAATGCATGCTGCTAATCATGAGTTAGTGAATTATGCATTTTAAAATGTGGCTTGGGTTTTATCATTCCTCAGGTCTAATTCCTTCATTTCATGGATAAGAAAGGCACAGAGAGATTAAGTGGCATACCTAAGATCACACTACAAATTCATAGCAAGACTGGGGCAGTTATTATTTTCTGACACTAAATTTGGGGTCTTTATCTCATACAAAAAAGCAACCTATACAGGTATATTTTCACTGTCTCACCAAACTTTACCTGTATGATGACCACTTAAGCACCTAACCCTGAATTGCACCCCACATCATTAAAATAAAAAATTTTTAAAAGTGTATTCATACATTCAACAAATATTAAATGACTACTGTATGCAGACATTGTTCTAAGCCCTGGAGATTGGTAGCAAACAAACAAAAAATTTCTGCCTTTATGAAGCTTTGTGCCCTGGCATTGTAATGGGAAAATTTAGTGGACTGTTAAATGACAAAATGTTATATGAATTTATGTTACTTTGAAATTAATCACTGGTTTGAAAAAAGTGATTTTAACATGCACTGGCTTGAAATAAAGATGATCCAGCTATATTATCTAATAGACAGAAGAGCTTATTATTTCATCTACAGTTTTGTAATATAATCTAAGCCAAGTCATTGCACTGGAAGAATTTTGGGTAGCAATAAACAAGTGTTGTGAGTCAAGTGGTACCAACAGAGAGATGGAGAAGATAAGATCTCTGTTATCAAGGAGCTTAAGGATAAAATATGAGTCACACAGATTAAAGGAAAGCGTTTGCTCCTCAAAGTAAACTTCTTTTAGCAAATTCTACAATATTTAACAATTACAATTAAAAAGCATTCTCCAAGTTCATTTATAACTATAATTACATAATTGAAAATCCCCAAACTCCAGTTAAATTTTCTGAAATTAATCAATTTAAAGTCTTTAAAAAATGTTATATACCTTATTTTATATCAATATGTCCAGTGGCAGAGAAATAACAATAATAAAGTGCAAATTTGCCTCTAAATCGATACACGACCTCTTCCTCTTGCCAATAATTATTATAAGGAAGTGGCAAAATTGAGCTCTTGGTTACAAAGGCTGGTTGCATTTGCATGTGCTGAATAACAATAGCTACCCTAAAGCTATTTAACAATGAAAAACAAAAAATAGTGCAGCTTAAAGTACACTACTAAGCCTATTCTTTAGTTACAATATTTTGCAAAATTAATGCACACCATTATCTGCACTAACCAGAGTTTTTGGGAAACATAATATAGTTATGTTTTGAGCTAATCACAATGTATGCTTTATTGTCTTCCAAGATGTTAAACGCTTTAGTCTGACTCTCCCACTGATAAGTATGTCATGTAGAAATCGCTGAAATGTCCCCACTGTAGGCCAGCACTAAGCCACCTTAACTAATGTTTAGCAACAGAAAGACATATGAACACAAAATATAATTTAATGCTACACATTCATAACCACTCATCTTTGCTGAGTTGCTATACATATACACATACCCACTCTTCAGAAGTATGCTTTCATCTACAATGAGTTCCTTATTCACTACTTCTGAAGGGCAAATGTATACATTTCTGCATTCAGAAAACACACTGAATGACAACCACAGGAGAAAAATCTAACAAGTCAGCAACTGTAGTTGAACTGCCTTGCATTATCCATACCCACTACTATTCCTTACAGTGCCTTAGAAGACCCAGTGAGGAAAATAAGTTTCAGGGAGCAGGGTTGGCTAATCCATGTAAAAGCATAATACAGAGTGACCTAAGATAATGCAGTTTGTTGCAATTTATTTCCTTCAGTTCCCTCATGGTTCACAACGGGCAGCAGATTCAGTAGAAGTAAATTGTGCAAATACTTCCCATTGTCAATGCCATCTCAATACAATTTCATCTAAAATAGAGGACAATAATACAGTTGATATGGTAATTAGGTGAACTAGTCCATTCTGAGTGTCAAAACAGTGAAAAGGAATACCAAGAAACTGTTTTTTGTTTCCTTTGCTTCTATCATGGATGGAAAGTTTGTAGAATCATCTCTGGAAAATGCTGTGAAGGAGAGTAACTTTTTTCCTGTATTTTCAGTGTCCTTGTTCCATACCCTTCCTTTCTATTTTTATGTTTTTTCATATATTATTATTCACATTTCCATTCATCAAAATTCTAATTCTTGAAAAGAAGTGGTCTGAGGAACCTTTTTATTCTTACAGATCTAAGATAATCCTCCCTCACTGAGAGACACCCAGAGGCCAAGCCAGTGAAAACTCATTAAGATCACTCATGCAGTGCCAGTGGAGACCGGTGGAAATCCCAGCAACACCAGACGAACCTAGCAAACCAAAAAGCAATGAAAAGCACTGAAAACTAACCTGCCTTTGGAACCACGGCCCACAAAAGTAGTCAGGACTCACGTGATAAACTTAACAGTGTGACTGCTCGCTAAAATATAAGATTTAAATAGGATAGGACCGAATTTTCCTAATTTAGTAGACAAAAGACCCATGGTACAATTAAAAAAAAATCTGTCATACAAAACTAAGAAAATCATAACTTGAATGAGAAAGGACAATCAACTGACACTAAAAGTGAGATGAATCAGATGCTTAAATCATTTGATAAGTGTTCTAAACAGCTATCATAAAACTATTTCAAATAAAAAATGAATCTTGAAACAAATAAAAAAATAGAAAATTTCAGCAAAGAAGTAGAAGTTATAAAAAAGAAGCAAATGAAAGTATGGAACTGAAAAATACAATAATGGAAATTAAAAAACAAAAACAAAACATTGGTAGATAGACTCAAAAGAAGAGTGTGGATGGCAGAAGAATCAATGAACATAGTGATAAGTTAGCTAAATTCACCCAATCTGAACAGCAGGGAGAAAACAGAATATTTAAAAAATGAGCAGAGGTCTGTAGGACTATCCAAAAAGATTCAAATTCATATCCTTGTACTCACAGAAATAGAGTGAGGCTGAAAGAATATTTAAGGGAATAAATGTTGAACACTCTCCAAATTTGGTGAACTACACATTCACACTCACAATGCTGAGAAAACTTCAAAGAGAATAAATCCAAAATGTATACACTAAGAAATACTATAAATAATCTTCTGAAAAGGCAGAGGAAATATTTGGAAAGGAGCTGGAGAAAAAGAATGTATGCTTACAGGAGGACAGTCATTTTAATAACAGCAGATTTTGAATGTTAAACCACAGAGGCCAGAGAAAATTGGCAAAACAGTTTTCAAGCTATGAAACAAAAGAACTGTCAACAGCAAATTTTATATTCAGCAGAAACAATATATTTATGTGCAGGAAAAAAGAGAAAAAATAGAGACATTCATATGCAAGGGAAAATTAAAAAAAATTGTCACTAGCAAATCTAAATAGTTGCTAAAGGAAATTCTTCAAACAGAGAGAAAACAATAAAAGAATCTAGAAGCATAAGGAAAAAAGGAACAAGAAAAACTAACAGAAATAAGACTTTCTGTAATTCCTTTACTTATGAGTTTCATATATCATATGATTGAAACAAATATTAAAATGCCTTCTGATACTCAGAACAATTATATATGAAAGTAGGGAAGGTAAAAAGACCAGATTGGAAGTAAAGTTTCCATACTTTACCTACAAGAGTAAGATGTTGGTACCAGTAGACTATGATAAATAAAAATATACATATTGAAATATTCAGAGTAATCACTCTAAAAACTGTACAAAGATGTAAACTAAAAACCATTATAGAGAAAATATTTGCAATCTATATACCTCATGAGATGAATAACCAGAATATAGAAAGAACACCTATAACTCAACAGCAAAGATCCAGTTAAAAATAAACAAAGGGCCAGTAATCCCAGCACTTGTGGGAGGTGAAGGGGAGAGGATTGCCTAAACTCAGGGGTGTGAGACCAGCCTGAGCAACATGGTAAGACCTTGTCTCTACAATAAATCAAAAAATTAGCCAGGTGTGGAGGCACATGCCTGTGGTTCCAGATTCTTGGAAGGCTGAGGCAGAAGGATCACCTGAGCCCAGCAGGTCAAGGCTGCGGTGGCCATGAACGTGTCATTGCCCTCCAGCCTGGCCGACAGAGTGAGGCTCTGACTCAAAATAATAATAATAATAATAATAAACACTAAGAATTCAATATAAATATTCAATAGAAATCCAAAGAATATATAAAAATGGCTAAGAGCACATGAAAATATGCATAGTATTCCATCGTGTATATGTACCACATTTTTAAATCCAGCTCTTTTGATGGACAGCATGGTTGGTTCCAGGTTCTTGTTATTGTGAACAATGCTGTGATAAACATTCATGTGCAAGTATCTTTGTGATAGAGTGATTTGAGTTCTTCAGGGTATATTTCCAGTAGGGGGATTGCAGGGTCATATAGGAGGCTGATATTTAGAGCATTTAGGAATCGCCACACTGCTTTCCACAGAGGTTGCACTAGCTTACACTCCCACCAACAGTATAGAAGTGTTCCCTTTTTTGCCACACCCTGTCCAACAACTGTTATTTTTTGAGTTATTGATAATTGCCATTCTGACTGGAGTTAGGTGGTATCTCAGTGTGGTTTTGATTTGCATCTCCCTGACGAACATGTGTCTTCATGTGTCTGTTGGCTGCTCGGATATCTTCCTTTGTGAAGTGTCTGTTCATATCTTTTGCCCATTTTATAATGGGGTTGTTTGTTTTTTTCTTTTGGTACATACGCACAATGGAATACTATGCAACCATAAAAAAGAACAAAATCATGAATTTTGCAGCAACCTGGATGGAACTAGAGTCTATAATACTGAGTGACCTCTGACAAAAACAAAGATCTGAGTATCACATGTTCTCACTCATATAGTGGACCTTGATCATCCAACGTACTACCATAAGAAAATGACGGTGGTGGGAAACTATGGGGGGAGGGGAAGGGGGATGGGACTAATGGTAGTAAACATCTGTCTGGGGACGGGGAGACACATGTTATCAACAAGGGGGCCTAAATGAAGTATATTTGTATACCTAACCCTTAACTGTACCCCACAATATCATAATAAAAAATATTGATTTTTAAAAGAAAAGAAAATATGTCAATATCAGTAAACATTAGAAAAATGAAAATCAAAACTACAATGAATTACTGAATTGCTACTTCATACTCGTTAGGTTAGCTATTATAAAATAACAACAACAACAACAGAAAATTACAAGTGTTGGCAAGAATGTGGAGAAATTGAAAGATTTATGCACTGCCAGTAGGAATATAAAATGGTACAGCTGTTGTGGAAAATAATATAGTCCCTTAAAAAAATTAAACATATAATTATCATATGATACAACAATTCTATATCTGGGTATATACCCAAGTGAATTGAAAGCATACACTAAAACAGATTACTTGTATACTAATGTACATAGCAGCATTAAATCACAATAGCCAAACAATAAAAATAAGCCATGTGTTCATGAACATACAAATGGATAAACAAAATGTGGTATGTCCATACAAAGGGATATTATCCTGCCTTATAAAATTCTGGCACATGCTAAAACATGGATGAACAGTGAAGACTTTATACTAAGTGAAATAAACCAAACACACAAAAGGACAAATATTATATGAGGTTCCTGGAATAGGAACATTCATAGAGACAAAAAGTGGAATCATGGTTAGTATGGGCTAGGAGAAGCAGGAAATGTTATTGCCTATTGCATTCAGAGTTTCAGTTTGAGATAATAAAAAAGTTCTGGAGATGGATGGTAATGATGTTTGCACAACAAGGTGAATGTACTTAATGCCAGTAAATTTTACATTTAAAAATAGTTAAGGGAGACGGGGCAAGATGGCGGCGGCATAGGTGAACTGGTGAGATTCTCTGAACGTGAGTTCCCAAAAAGGCTATCACTTCGATACCCCCATCCCCCAGCCCACCACCAACCGTGCTGGGGTCAGGCCCGGGAACTTCAGTCCCACGCAAGGCCAGATATTGCGCCCCTACCCCCACTGCTGCCGTTCTACTCGTGTGTGGAAGTCTCCGGTCCCAACCCCCTCCAGATCCCTCCCCGGCTGCATTGTCTCCAGCCCGGCACCCGGCATCAAGCCGCCGGTCACACAGGGAAGCTCTGGGCATCCGCCCCTCAGAGACGCTGGTTCCATTTCTGGCTGAAGTACTCTGTAGGGTCCCAGCGCCACTCTCGCTGTTTAGAGCCTGCCCTTTGGAACTTTGGAGCTCTGGAACTCTGAGTCCACCCTGGCTGAGGCACTCAGCATGAGACCCCAAACCAGAGGACCCAGACAAGCGGAGAAAAACAGATCTGCTTAAACTACCTTGCCATTCTCCAGGCAGAGACTTCCATTGCCCTGCCCACCTATCAACAAACTTTACCTCATTTCCTAAGGCCAGGTATTGCAGCGTGCGGGGAAGTTTTGGGTCCCTGCTCCCTCCAGCTCTCTCCCGAGCCCGGCACCCGGCACCGCCGGTCGCACAGGGAGGCTCTGAGCACCCGCCCCTCAGAGACACCGGTTCCATTACTGGCTGAAGTACTCTGTAGGGTCCCAGCGCAACTCTCGCCATTTACAGCCTGCCCTTTGGAACTTTGGAGCTCTGGAACTCCGGGTCCACCCTGGCTGAGGCACTCAGCGTGAGACCCCAAGCCAGAGGACCCAGACAAGCAGAGAAAAACAGATCTGCTTAAACTGCCTCGCCATTCTCCAGGCAGACTTCCATTGCCCCGCCCACCTAGCAACAAACTTTACCTCAGCTCCTAAGGCAACAGTGTGAAACAGGAGACAAAGCCCCACCCCTATGCTGCAACGAAAAACAAAGGGAGAGGCTGGAATCGGAGATCACAGAAGTGACTCTAGTCTGATCGCTTATTT